>NW_028170111.1:30000-32500 GCF_963971535.1 Notolepis coatsorum
CGTCTGATCTCCAACATACCAAAGTCAGCCCATGTTATCCCACTTCTTAGAGAGCTGAACTGGCTTCCCATTGCAGCTAGGGTGACCAAATCCATATGATCCAAATGCAGGACAGCATGTCGATTTTGCGGGACATTTGTTGAAATTGCGGGACAGTAATGAATACGTATGCAAGAATCATGTTTACATAATGTATTCATAATTTTGATAAAAATATAAGCATTTAATGTATTAAACACAATATTGTTGCGTCTTAATTGCTTATTATACTCATAATTATATAGAAGACCATCATGCTGTTAAATTACTTACCGACAGCGATGGTAGGCTACAGTACTGACTCCTAGAGGTTCCCGAGTCCTATGGCTAAAGTTAAGATGTACATGTAACCTGTGATCTCTCTTGTAATGTGATACTGAAGTGCATACATTGTCTACACTGGCTTCCTTGATTCTAAACCGGTCCAGAACACTACAAAGTTAACATTATTCATTCAATGATAATCTGACAAAATTGTACAATTATTAAAATGATAATACTTTTAATACTTTCTTATCATATATATATATTGATTTATTTTTTACTTTAATTAACATATTCAATTTAAATATATCACAGGTATATACAGGATGCATAATAACATGAGTAGCATGAGTAGGCCTATAAAAGAGTGTTATCCTGCATAAGTGAAATACATATAAACTAATAAAAACAGCAGTGAATAATAGGAAACAACTATTAAAAAAAATTGCCTATGGGGGACAGTAGGCTAAACGAATGGCTGTAACACTAGAAATGTGCCTTCGCATTGTGCCTCCAAGCAAACACTAGAAATGCGCCTCCAAGGTTTCAGCTCCTTGGAGAGCACCATAGTGCACGTACAGGTAGTTAGTGCTTGAGGAATCTATATTATTACTCAACCATGCAGCTTCAAGTAGAGCCTTCTGACCAAGAGCATATTTATAAAAAGCTTGACATGTTAGAGAGAAATTTGCTTTGACTTGAATTTCACTCTTCAGTTACCTCAATGACATGTTGACATTCAGCCTGTCGCCTGCATGATGCGAGCATGGTGTGAATTATGTGGGCCAGACAGTTTGCCTTCACAATGTTGTTGTGGTCGTCGTGAAGCTTTTTGTACACAGATTTGTGTTTTCCATAGTTAACACTAATTATTCGCTGCATATGCGGATATGCGGTCTCTAAGCCCAGACCATTTTGACGAAGCCTGCTTGTGATCTTGCTGTGTATTGCGTCTGCCGTTTCATTAGTCCCAGCTCGGGAGTCCAATAGCGCACGGCGAGTGGGAAGAGTTTGGTCGTCCCGTGATTAGACGCATCAGATGCGATGAAATAGAATGGCACTGGTAGGCCTATTCATAAGATAAACAGCTCGCGCCAGGCAGGTGCTATGTACAATAGTATCCTCGCTATGTACAGTACAGTATATGCGCTTGCGCTGGTTAGACTATAGGCTATGTAACGTGCAGTACCTGCAGTGCATTATTTGTGCATGGTTGGGGATTAATGAGAGGACAAAAACAATAATTATTCATATATTTTAAATTGTTTATTGAAATGTGGGACACTTATAGAAATGCGGGAAATTTGTCTTCTGTTGCGGCATGCGGGACAGAGGGCTAAATTGCGGGACTGTCCCACACAAATCGGGACGTTTGGTCACCCTAATTGCAGCACAAATACAGTGCAGCGAAGGGAATGGATCCCTCCTATCTCTGATCAATGGTCTCTAACCACACACCCTCAAAACCCCTACGCTCTGCATCTTCTGACCGCCTCAGACCCCACTCCTATCCGAGCTCCAGGAGGGTCATCAAAGCGAAGCAGGTTATTCTTGGTCCTCACTCCACAAAGGTGCAACCAACTTCCCACCACAGTTAGGACAGCCGAAACCCACCCAATTTGACCTACTATGCTAATAATGTCTATACTACTACATTTGCATTTTGTCATTTAGCTGACGCGTTTGTCCAAAGCGACTTACATGTTTTTTTTTTTCTCATTTCTATGCACTCAAGACTGTATCAGTCAAGGTCGACACTGTTCAACATGAACCATGTTACTTACCCTTAGCTACCAGAGTTGTACCCTTCATGCTGACTTGTTGTACATAACCTGTAAGTCGCTTTGGATAAAATCGTCAGCTAAATGTAAAATGTAAATGTATCCAATTCATTTTTATAGTGTAATGTTTGGCCGTGGAAAAAAGAATAGAGATATGTTGTTTATGTCTTTCTATCCTGTCTTTCTCTGTCCATTTGTTATGTTTGTCTGTCTACCTATCTGTCTGTCTTTCAGTCTGTATCCTATCTGTCTGTCTTTCAGTCTGTTTCCTATCTGTCTGTCTTTCAGTCTGTTTCCTATCTGTCTGTCTTTCAGTCTGTTTCCTATCCCCCACCCCTCCATTGTTATGTCTTTTGTTCTGTCTGTCTGTTCTGCCTCTCGCTCTCTCTCTTTCTTGCTATCTTTCTTTCTCTCTC
>NW_028170111.1:37500-46036 GCF_963971535.1 Notolepis coatsorum
ACTGTTAGAAAGAGTTTATCCTGCTTGTGTTGTAGCTTCACCTGCATCACACTGTTAGTAAGAGTTTATCCTGCTTGTGTTGTAGCTTCACCTGCATCACACTGTTAGTAAGAGTTTATCCTGCTTGTGTTGTAGCTTCACCTGCATCACACTGTGAGAGAGTTTATCCTGCTTGTGTTGTAGCTTCACCTGCATCACACTGTGAGAAAGAGTTTATCCTGCTTGTGTTGTAGCTTCACCTGCATCACACTGTTAGTAAGAGTTTATCCTGCTTGTATCGTAGCTTCACCTGCATCACACTGTTAGTAAGAGTTTATCCTGCTTGTGTTGTAGCTTCACCTGCATCACACTGTTAGAAAGAGTTTATCCTGCTTGTGTTGTAGCTTCACCTGCATCACACTGTTAGACAGAGTTTATCCTGCTTGTGTTGTAGCTTCACCTGCATCACACTGTTAGAAATAGTTTATCCTGCTTGTGTTGTAGCTTCACCTGCATCACACTGTGAGAAAGAGTTTATCCTGCTTGTGTTGTAGCTTCACCTGCATCACACTGTTAGAAAGAGTTTATCCTGCTTGTGTTGTAGCTTCACCTGCATCACACTGTTAGAAAGAGTTTATCCTGCTTGTGTTGTAGCTTCACCTGCATCACACTGTTAGAAAGAGTTTATCCTGCTTGTGTTGTAGCTTCACCTGCATCACACTGTGAGAAAGAGTTTATCCTGCTTGTGTTGTAGCTTCACCTGCATCACACTGTGAGAAAGAGTTTATCCTGCTTGTGTTGTAGCTTCACCTGCATCACACTGTTAGTAAGAGTTTATCCTGCTTGTGTTGTAGCTTCACCTGCATCACACTGTTAGTAAGAGTTTATCCTGCTTGCATCGTAGCTTCACCTGCATCACACTGTTAGTAAGAGTTTATCCTGCTTGTGTTGTAGCTTCACCTGCATCACACTGTTAGTAAGAGTTTATCCTGCTTGTGTTGTAGCTTCACCTGCATCACACTGTTAGAAAGAGTTTATCCTGCTTGTGTTGTAGCTTCACCTGCATCACACTGTTAGAAAGAGTTTATCCTGCTTGTGTTGTAGCTTCACCTGCATCACACTGTTAGTAAGAGTTTATCCTGCTTGTATCGTAGCTTCACCTGCATCACACTGTTAGTAAGAGTTTATCCTGCTTGTGTTGTAGCTTCACCTGCATCACACTGTTAGTAAGAGTTTATCCTGCTTGTGTTGTAGCTTCACCTGCATCACACTGTTAGAAAGAGTTTATCCTGCTTGTGTTGTAGCTTCACCTGCATCACACTGTTAGAAAGAGTTTATCCTGCTTGTGTTGTAGCTTCACCTGCATCACACTGTGAGAAAGAGTTTATCCTGCTTGTATCGTAGCTTCACCTGCATCACACTGTTAGAAAGAGTTTATCCTGCTTGTGTTGTAGCTTCACCTGCATCACACTGTTAGAAAGAGTTTATCCTGCTTGTGTTGTAGCTTCACCTGCATCACACTGTTAGAAAGAGTTTATCCTGCTTGTGTTGTAGCTTCACCTGCATCACACTGTTAGAAAGAGTTTATCCTGCTTGTGTTGTAGCTTCACCTGCATCACACTGTTAGTAAGAGTTTATCCTGCTTGTGTTGTAGCTTCACCTGCATCACACTGTGAGAAAGAGTTTATCCTGCTTGTGTTGTAGCTTCACCTGCATCACACTGTTAGTAAGAGTTTATCCTGCTTGTGTTGTAGCTTCACCTGCATCACACTGTTAGAAAGAGTTTATCCTGCTTGTGTTGTAGCTTCACCTGCATCACACCGTTAGAAAGAGTTTACCCTGCTTGTGTTGTAGCTTCACCTGCATCACACTGTTAGAAATAGTTTATCCTGCTTGTGTTGTAGCTTCACCTGCATCACACTGTTAGAAAGAGTTTATCCTGCTTGTGTTGTAGCTTCACCTGCATCACACTGTTAGAAAGAGTTTATCCTGCTTGTGTTGTAGCTTCACCTGCATCACACTGTGAGAAAGAGTGTATCCTGCTTGTGTTGTAGCTTCACCTGCATCACACTGTTAGAAAGAGTTTATCCTGCTTGTGTTGTAGCTTCACCTGCATCACACTGTTAGAAAGAGTTTATCCTGCTTGTGTTGTAGCTTCACCTGCATCACACTGTGAGAAAGAGTGTATCCTGCTTGTGTTGTAGCTTCACCTGCATCACACTGTTAGAAAGAGTTTATCCTGCTTGTGTTGTAGCTTCACCTGCATCACACTGTTAGAAAGAGTGTATCCTGCTTGTGTTGTAGCTTCACCTGCATCACACTGTTAGAAAGAGTTTATCCTGCTTGTGTTGTAGCTTCACCTGCATCACACCGTTAGAAAGAGTTTACCCTGCTTGTGTTGTAGCTTCACCTGCATCCAATGGTAAAATGGTAAATGGCTGCATTTATATAGCGCTTTTTACATTTACATTTAGTCATTTAGCTGACGCTTTTATCCAAAGCGACTTACAAGTTCTGTACGACAAGTCATCAGGAAGGGTACAACTCTATCAGCTGAGTAACAATGTTCGTCAAAGTGTTGAGTGCTACAGTGTATGTTAGTTTATTAGGACAAGTGCATGACAGTAAGGTTAGTTAGGGTTAGATATTTTTATCTTTTTTCTTTTTAATTCAGATAATGGTTGAAGAAGTGCGTCTTTAGTCGACGGCGAAATATTGGACGGGTTTCGGCTGTCCTAACGGGTGGGTAGTTCATTCCACCATTGTGGGGCAAGGACTGAGAATAGGCGACAGGGGGGGAGGATTTGGCCGGCAGGTGGAGCAATTCTGTTTTGCTTAGGTTCAGTTTGAGGTGGTTGGTCGTCATCCAGGCGGAGATGTCAGACAGACAGGCAGAGATCCGCTCAGAGACGTGGATATCTGAGGGAGGGCAGGAGAGGAAGAGTTGAGTATCGTCGGCATAACAATGATAGGAGAAGCCATGAGACGTGATAATGTTACCCAGTGATTTAGTGTAGAGGGAGAAGAGAAGGGGTCCTAGAACCGAGCCCTGGGGGACACCCTTCCGCAGGGGGCGGGTGGCCGACAGGGTCCCTCTCCATGACACTTGGTAGGAGCGGTCATTGAGGTATGATGTCAGCCATGTCAGCGCAGAGCCAGCCACTCCCATTCCTGCGAGGGCCGCGAGGAGGATCTGATGGTTGACTGTGTCGAAGGCTGCAGATAGATCTAGGAGAATCAGGACAGAGGAGAGGCCTTTCGCTTTTGCTAAGTGAAGCGCTTTTATCCAAATCAAATCAAATCAAATCAAATTTATTTATAAGGCCCGACAACACACGTTAATGTCCCCATGGGCCGTACATGTCTTCTTTAAACAAGTCAAGAAGAAAACATAACAATAAGTCAAGAACAGAACAAGAACACCATAAGGTCCAACAAATTTAAAATAAATGCAAATAAATGAAAGAATGCAAGCACTCCCAGACCCACGCAAAGGTACGGAAAAACTCACTAAAACCTAACAATAGGGAAAAATGCTCCACAGGCAGTGTGGAGGAGAGAAACCTTAGAAGGGCCATTCAAGGGGGGATCTCTTTACAATTTGTTCCTCACATCTTACCCATTCACTCACACATTCGCACACCGATGGCGGAGGCGACCATGCACTTCCAACCTGCTCATCAGGAGCAATTAGGGGTTAAGTGTCTTGCTCAAGGACACTTTGACACGCTGCCCGGGACGCTGTGTACGCTGAGACACATTTCCAGTGACTGCAATTATTGTGAAAGAATTAAAACAGAAACAAACCTTTAATTGTTACAGCTTCATAAAACCCAGCTATCATGTAATATAATCATTACATTTATGGGGAAGACTCAGGCTCTGAACCGTGTGAGTCAATATTTGTATTGTTATTACCTGAATTACTATTATCCTTTTATCTTATTCTCTATTTTATTTTCTTATGTCTATTCTATGCACATTTTATGTCTATTTTACTGCTGTGAAGCGCACCAATCAATAAAGAAGGACAGACCATACTACTCGTTTGTCAGACAGCACCACACGTTCCTTCAACACCTGACAACGTTCATTAGGCGTATATTTACAATGATTATTGACGTGTAACGCATGTGGAATTAGGGATTCATAGTGGACCTTTTGACATTCCATAGTTGTGTTTCTCTACGTCAGAGTGTGCGCACGCACCAAAGGGGGCAAAAGGAACGTAATCCTGGTCAGAACAACGGGGCAGACTAGAATATATTCACATTTGTTAGCCATGCTAGCGATCTAAACAATCAATCCATGCCAAAGATAGATATTTCAAAGGTGAAAGAATGGATGCAATGAATGGACAACAATGCTGATTTGGCTAAATGACAGCCGTTTTCGTTTTAGTCAGTGGAGTGTTATGGTTTCTGCATAGATCTCGTCATACTTTTTTAGCGCAGCAGCTCGCGGGCTACTTAGTCACGTGACTCAGTTGGCAGGCTTGAACACGGTATGTGTGGGGACAAAGGACCTCCTGTGCCGCTCAGTTCTCGAGCGCAGAGAGATGAGCCGTCCGCTGCGACTGCTGCTCTGCCCCACCAGGGTGTTGTGGAGAGGGTGGTTGGCATTGTCCATGATGGCCAGCAGCTTGCTCTGCGTGCGACTCTCCACCACGGTCCCCAGTGGGTCCAGTCTCCTCCCCACCACTGAGGTGGCAGATTTTTTGGATGTTTTTAGAAAGCGAGTTTTATTGAGTTTCCTGGTGAATAATCATCATCATTATCATCTCGGCATAGCAATGACAGGCCCGCCCCTCTTCTTGTTGCCATGTGAAGCGCTGTCATGGCAACTGCTGTTCACCCTTCACACACATTAAACGTCTGTTTCTAGTGGTGTCAAACTCTCTCTCTCTGACCATTCTGCTAATGCAATCCTTATCAAGATGACGAACGACTAGACACTGTCTGGAGGAGGGATATACCAGACCTGGAAAGTGACTTTGATTGGCAAGAAGCCTGGGCAAATGTCCGTCTTACATCAAGGAACCCGGACCATCAACAAATCAATCTTAACTATATTCACAGGACATACTTGACTCCTATAAGACTGAACAGAATGGGCCTGAAACAAGACTCAAAATGCTCCCAATGTACAAATGGAGACGAAGGGACATTTATGCACATGTATTGGGACTGCCCACCAGTTAAGGCATTCTGGAAAGATGTGACCCATCAATTATCAAAACTCGTATCTTGGAATATACCAGTACACCCCTCTGTATTGCTTTTGAATGATGTTTTTGAGTTTGCAGTAAATCCACAGCTAAAGAGATTGGTTTTATCGGGTATCACAGTAGCTAAAAAACTGATCGCATCACGCTGGTTTCAACCGGAAAAAATGTGCCGGAAAGTTTGGTCTCTTACATATCTCGATGCGATTTATCAAGAAATATCTACAGCAAGAATTCTGGGTCTCAACGAATCCAAAATGTCAATATGGTTAGAAGTGGTGGAGAGAATAAAAGCTAGCTTATAAAGGTCTGGTTAGGAGTTAATGGAGGTACTATCCAAGGAGGGGTCCGGGAGGGGGGGTTCGAGCTGGAGCATATGTGTGTAGGGTTTTAGAAAATAGGTATTAGGGGTATATCCTGTATAAGGCATTTGTATAATTGGTAATTTCGTTGGATATACACTGTATACGGTAAAATATTATTATAGACTTTTTTTTGTTTTCTGTTTCTGTACTTGCATGTAATTTTACCCACCTTGACTGTTAGTTTCATTATGCATTGTGTGTTGAGTACTGACTTTTAATAATTTTTGTTTTGCAATAATAAAAAAAAAAAAAAAAAAAAAAAGATGACGAACGACCTTCAAGCCACTCACACCCTGCTCGCCATGGAGACACACTGTCTGCTCTCTCTGCCTGTGGTGCTCTCAGATGGCTATAAGCAGTGCTGTCATTATATACATTTTGTTTACATTATATACACTGAAAAACCTTGAGATCCTTCACTGTGGTTCTATGTTTCTTTGTTTTCTTTGTTTCTTTTTTGCCTTTTGTCAGCGACTTTGGGTCTTTGAAAAGCGCTATACAAAATAAATGAAATGAATGAAGATATTATTATTATTATTATTATTGATTGGGTGGCTGGTTGGTTGGTTGGATAGTTGGGTGGTTGGTTGATTGGATGGCTGGATGGTTGGGTGGTTGGTTGGTTGGGTGGTTGGTTGATTGGATGGCTGGATGGTTGGGTGGTTGGTTGATTGGGTGGCTGCTTGGTTGGTTGGCCATGCATGCACTCAACATCAGGACATGAAGTGCATATATTTTAGTATGGTTGTTTCCACTGAGAATAAAACTTAAATTGAATTAATTAATAAATGTCTACACTACAACAACTACTCTTTACAGTAATTGCATACTTGTTTTGTCAGAATAGGAGGCCTCAGTGGTAGTGCTAGTGCCATGCCCCATGCCTCAGTAAATTATTTGTCATTAATTCATTCAACCTTTATTTAAATCTTGGGAAATCATTGAGGGTGGCCCTAATTTACAATTATGCCAAGTTTACAGTTTGTGCTGTTCTTGAAGTTGCACCGTTCTCTCATCTCTAATTGCACATCAACAAGGCATCGTTTTCTTACTGCATCAGCCATATGCCTTCATATCATAGGGGACATCTCTAATGACAATATAATCATGTAATTTGACACAATCTCCATAATTAATTACTGTGGCTGTAAGTTGGTATGTCTTGAGATTCTGATTTGACATTTGGTGTGCCTTGAGATTCTGATTTGACTTTTGGTATGTCTTGAGATTCTGATTTGACTTTTGGTATGTCTTGAGATTCTGATTTGACCTTTGGTGTGCCTTGAGATTCTGATTTGACATTTGGTGTGCCTTGAGATTCTGATTTGACTTTGGTATGTCTTGAGATTCTGATTTGACTTTTGGTGTGCCTTGAGATTCTGATTTGACCTTTGGTGTGCCTTGAGATTCTGATTTGACCTTTGGTGTGCCTTGAGATTCTGATTTGACCTTTGGTGTGCCTTGAGATTCTGACTTGACCTTTGGTGTGCCTTGAGATTCTGACTTGACCTTTGGTGTGCCTTGAGATTCTGACTTGACCTTTGGAGTGCCTTGAGCGCCACTGTTGTCATGCCTCTTATTGGTTCATCAGGTTCACTATGTCTCACTGACACAGACTATAGACATCCCAGGAAAAGGGACCAACATCATTTCAACTCCTACCAACTGTCCCCTCTCTATCTGACTCTTCTCTCTCTCTCTCTCTCTCTCTCTCTCTCTCTCTCTCTCTCTCTCTCTCTCTCCTCTCTCTCTCTCTCTCTCTCTCTCTCTCTCTCTCTTTCTCTCTCTCTCTCTCTCTCTCTCTCTCTCTCTCTCTCTCTCTCTCTCTCTCTCTCTCTCTCTCTCTCTCTCTCTCTCTCTCTCTCTCTCTCTCTCTCTCTCTCTCTCTCTCTCTCTCTCTCTCTCTCTCTCTCTCTCTATCTGACCTCTCTCTCTCTCTACTCATTCCATTGTCTCAATCCATCCATCCCTCCATACTGTACTTATCAGTGTGGTTGGAGAGCTGGGCTCTGTCACAGAAACTGAACCCACATCTGCCCTGTCACATCGGATGACAAAACACAGGCCCTCTGAAGGCTGTGTGTTTGTGTATGTGTCTGTGTGAGAGAGAGAGAGAAAGATCACCATGTGTCTGTTTCTGCTCCTCCCATGGTGTCAGAGCCTACAGATGACTCATACATAGTTATTGTAAAGAGGAGGAGAGGAGGGGGGAAAGAGAGGAGGGAAGGGGGGAGAGTGCTGGAAGCAGTGGTGGTCGTTCACGTTCAAGTTATTTATTTGTCAAATACACAACAATACAGGGGCATTGCAGGCAGGGGCGGACCTTCCTACAGGCGATATAGGCGGTCGCCTAGAGCGCCACCCAGAGGGGGGCGCCAAAAAAATAAAAAATAAAAATAAAAAAAATGTTTTTTTTTTATTTTTTTTTTATTTATTTTTTTTTGTGCAGTTTTGACGCCCCGCTCTATATCGGCAACCATTATTTTTACATAAAAAAAATTCTAACATAAGGGAAAATGAGCCAAAAATCTAAAACGGTCGGTCGGTCTGAGCCTCAGCTTTAGGTGTTCACAGTCAGAACATGCTAGAGCGCTGTGCGGCGCAGTGGTGAATCTCGCCTAGGGCGCCAAATGTGCTAGGTCCGCCCCTTATTGCAGGTAATTAAATTATTCTGTTTCGAGCTCAGACTCAACCAGTGGCGGCTAGTGAAAAATATTCTAGGTGGGGCTGTGCCAGTGTGCCATATTCACTCAGTTTCAGTAACTACAGTATAAAACCAGACCTACAAACTGATAAGAGGTGAAACAGGTGACATGTTTGTAAACCAAACCCCTGTAGGGGTGTTTATTTAAATGGATCCCCATTAGCGTAAGGTTATGTATATAACCAAGTTATGTGAATTATGGCGACGCTCAGCATCATACTGCACTGTACTTCACTTCGTGCACGTGCACTGAATAAAAAATTC
>NW_028170111.1:46236-115106 GCF_963971535.1 Notolepis coatsorum
ACAAGGACTTACTTGATGGGAGACAAATCCTGGTGATTAACAATGATTAAGAAGCCTGCTGGAAAAGGTGGATGAGGGCCCCTGGGAGTGGCAACCCTGTATTTAGCGATTTACTAATCCATGGAGCTCAGAGTTTACAAGCTGTCCTGATGGGTTGCAATTTACATAGTCAGGTCATGTCTTTTTGCCTCTGTATCAGACCCGGCGCCATGGGCGGGCATTGGGGGGCCGGGCCCGCCCACTGAGTCAGCTGTGCCCACCCTGGTAAAAAAATGTAATAATTTTTTTTTATTTTTTATTTTTTGGTCAATCAAAGTCGACTTTCCAAATCCTTAGTCGGGGACAGCCCTAGTGGGCACTGATGTCAACAACAACACTACTGAAGCTAGCACGGCACTCTGAGAATTTGTTTTCTACCCTCAAGAACATCTTTACAGAACATCGCCTTAGGGCCCGCGTCCACCTAGCGCATATTTCTCCGTGAAACATGCTGGGAGTGCGCCGGCAGAGCTGGCTTGAAGCGCATTTTGTAGATGACAGAAAGAAATCTACAGCCATGCCGCGGTTTTGCACATATAGCATATTTGAATAACTTTATTGTATATTAATTATATATATAGTTATTGCCTGACACCCACAGTTCGCCCTTTGCTTTTTATTAGCTTTTTAGTAGTGTATTCGTGTAGTTATTATTATTAGTTTTGTCGCGAATCTCAATGGTCTGTGGGAGACAGCCAGACAAGCAGGCAGCTCCGGTGTCAGGTTACAAACAGAGTGGTAGATGAATGGCTGTGATTGGTTGTCTGAAAATGAGCTCCAGCGCATCGCTCTGAAAGTTCAGAAAGTTTCAACTTTCCGCCGCACAAAAAAAGCTGAGAAAAGAAGCCGACGGCAGCGCACTTCCTAGAGGCGGCCGCATGCGGCCGCATGCGCTCCCTCCCCATTGGAATACATTGAAAACAGATGCGTGCGGTCAGAAATATGCGCCAAGTGGACGCGGGCCCTTAGTATGCTTCATCGACGCAAGGCCAATTTAATTCAGTTGGCATTTGAGAAGGACTTAACAAAAAAGTTCAGGAATGAGTGGAGGGGCAGTGTTTTAAGAAGATTTCACTCTGTCCCCAAACGCCGCTTGCCGCTCTACTAATGATGGTGAGTAGCCTGTGGAGGAATTTTGTTTGCTTTTTTATGCACCTTATTTGTGTCAGTTCAGTTCAGTTTGTCAGTGAATTCATAAGTGTTGAATAAATGGAGACTTTTCAAAGATATAGAATAGAATAGAATAGAATAGAAATGTATTATCCTGAGGGAAATTTGACACTCCAAATCACTCAACATTAAACATTTAGACAGAACAAGTCACGAATAAGAATAACAAAACAAATGGCCTAAGAATAGAATAAAATGAAATAGAATAAAAATAGAATAAAAGATACAGCAAATAAATACAGTAAAAATATACTGAAGTCTACAGTAGGTGTAATATTGCACAGTGCTGTTTAAAAAGTAAGAGTCCAGGAAGATGGTAACTGTCACTCTGTGCTCAGTGATGCAGTGAGGCACAGTGATGCATTGTATAGTCTGATGGCTGTCGGAATGAAGGACTTCCTGTGCCGTTCAGTGCTGCATTTGGGTAGTGTGAGCCTATAACATGCTCCTCCTGTCAGCCAAGTCTGTGTATAGTGGGTGGGAGGGGTTTTCCCTGATGGCCTGGAGCTTAGCAAGGTTCCTCCTCTCCGCCACCATCGCTAGAGTCCAGCTCCACCCCAACCACGCTACTGGCCTTCCTGACCATCTTATCCAGCCTGTTTGTGTCCCCTGCTCTCAGTCCGCTGCCCCAGCAGGTCTGTTATATATATATCCGTTCAGTCTGTTTTTGTATAAGTGAATGTTCTTAAGATAGAGAGAAATTTGATTTTTCAATTGCCTCTCTGCTGTTTAGTTCAGCACCGTGGGCAGCGCCAAGAAAGCCACAGCACCGCTGTCCCAGCTGAAACGTATAAAAGGGAACCTGTGTTGAAAAACCATTGTGCCCCCCCGAGAACATTTTATGCCCTCCCACTAATTTGTTTCTGCAGCCTGGTCTGCGTATGTGTATATATATATATATATATATATATATATATATATATATATATATATATATTAGGGGTGTAACGGTACACAAAAACCACGGTTCGGTACCGTTTTTTCGGTACTGTGGGGGAAAGATTAAGTTTATTTATTTGGCTTTCCATGTTAGTTTAGTTTCTTTAATAGTTGTCATACAGAAGTACAGAATACTTTCATACAAAATGCTTCTTACTGTTACGCTCCAGAGACTGTGCTAGACAAGATAGTATCAAATAACATAGTATAGCATGTAATTTAGAAGAAGAAAATGAGGTCACAGTGTTCGGTATAGACATATGTACAATGTTCTGAGTTACCATATAATATACAATACTATGCAGTGTACTAATGTACAGTACTATATAGTGCAAAGCAGAAATGGGATGAGGTACAATTTAGGTACAATTTACAGTAAGGTGTACGAGTTGTATTGCAATCCTTCATCAATAAATATAAAGTGTGGGGAGTGGGTGCTACAGTGTGTTTGTTTAAAGTGGGTGTGTGCTATAAAGTGTGTGGAGTGGGTGCTACAGTGTGTTTGTTTAAAGTGAGTGTGTGCGTGTGGATGTGTGTGCTATGTGCGTTTGGTGGTTGTTGTTGTGTAGTGTTCATTGTTCGTTTAGCAGCCTGATGGCCTGGGGATAGAAGCTTCTTCTGAGTCTTTCTGTGCTCGCCTTGAGACTCCGGTATCGCTTGCCTGACCGCAGCAGTTCAAAGAGGCAGTTGTTCGGGTGACTGGAGTCTTTAATGATTCTCTTAGCCTTGCCCTTGCAACGCTTGTTGTAAATGTTCTGGAGGGTGGGGAGCCCCCCTCCAATTGTGCGTTCGGCTGAACGTGTCACTCTTTGTAGTCTGCTTCGGTCTTGTGCAGTGCTATTTCCAAACCAGGAGGTGATGTTGCCAGTCAAGATGCTCTCTATTGTACATGAGTAGAAGTTCTTAAGGATCTTCTGACTGACTTGGAACTTCCTTAGGCGCCTGAGGAAGTAGAGGCGTTGTCGTGCCTTCTTCACAACACTGTCAATGTGTGTGGTCCATGTCAAGTCCTCGGATATATAGGCTCCGAGGTACTTAAAGCTGTTGACTCTCTCAACCGGTGCCCCGTCGATGCTGAGGGGGCTGTAGTCATTGACCCCCGACCTCCTGAAGTCCACAATCATCTCCTTTGTTTGGCTGACGTTCAGGGAGAGGCTGTTTTCCTGGCACCATCCCGCCAGAACCTTGACCTCTTCCAGGTAGGCCCTCTCGTCGTTGGCAGAGATCAGGCCCACCACCACTGTGTCGTCAGCAAATTTGATGATTGTATTGCTACTCCGCTGAGCCACACAGTCGTGTGTGTACAGGGAGTAGAGGAGGGGACTCAGAACACAGCCCTGGGGGGCCCCTATGTTGAGGGTGATGGATGAGGAGGTGCAGTTGCCTGCTCTCACCACCTGGGGTCTGCCAGTCAGGAAGTCCAAGACCCACTGGCAGAGGTCATAGTTCAAGCCCAGGTCCCTGAGCTTGGCTATGAGTATGGAGGGGACTATGGTATTGAATGCCGAGCTGTAGTCGATGAATAGCATTCTCACATAGTTCCCCTGCCTCTTGTCCAGGTGTGATGCTGCTGTGTGCAGCACATGGGCTATGGCGTCCTCCGTGGACCTGTTGGGGCGGTATGCAAATTGCAGGGGGTCCATGTTGATGGGGAGGGAGGAGCAGATGTAGCCCTTTACTAGCTTCTCAAAGCACTTCATGGCTATGGAGGTGAGAGCTACAGGGCGGTAGTCGTTGAGGCAAGCAGGCTTGGATTTTTTGGGTACAGGGATAATAGTGGACTTCTTCAGGCAGGTGGGGATGACAGCCTGTTCTAAGGACAGGTTAAATATGTCAGTAAATACTGGGGCCAGTTGGTCGGCACAGACTTTTAGGACGCGGCCGGGGATGCCGTCCGGACCTGCTGCCTTCCTGATATTCACTTTTTTAAAGGCCCGCCTCACCTCATGCTCTGTTACCCTGAACACTGCGTCTCCATCAGCAGCCGACCCCCCCCCCCCCCCCCATTGCCGTGGCTTGTGGGCTGGTGTTGTTATTACCAGCATCAAACCTCGCATAGAAGGTATTGAGGTCATTTGCTAAGGAGATGTCACTGTTCAGTTTGAGGGAGGCGCCTTTGTAGTCTGTCATCGTTTTGAGCCCCTGCCACATAGCTCTAGAGTCAGCTTGTTCAAACTGGAGTTCAATTTTATCCCTGTAGCGCCGTTTGGCCTCTGTCACTGTCCTCCTTACGTTGTATCGCGCCACCTTGTGGTCATTCATGTTGCCTGCCACTAGGCCGTCGTTGTATGCTTTGGTGCGCTCTCTCAGAACTTCACGGACGGATTTGTCTACCCAGGGTTTTTGATTTGGGTAAACTCTCATTTTGGTAGTGGGGATTGTTTCTTCCACCAAAGTACAAACATAGTCCAGCACTGTCTCCGTGTAGACATTAATGTTATTGTGTCGCAGAACACGTTCCAGTCTGTGCAGTCAAACGCAGCCTGTAGTGTCTCCTCTGACGTCAAATCCCATTTCTGCACCTCTCGCGAGACTACAGGAGTACTTTTGATTCTCTGTTTGTACTTTGGTGAAAGAAAAATGGACGCGTGATCTGATTTACCAAAGCCACTATCAGAATGAGCCTTGTAGCCACCTTTAAATTGCATGTAACAGTGATCTAGGATGTTACCGCCTCTGGTGTTGCAAGTCACATGCTGATAGAAGTCAGGTAATACCTTTCTCAGATTGGCGCTATTGAAATCACCCAGCACTAAAATGGCGGCGTTAACGTTCGCCGCTTGTATTCTATTTACCTCGTCGTGGAGTCTGGAGAGCGCGACGTTGTTACTGGCTTGCGGTGGAATATACACTCCTACAAGGATGATCGCCGTTAACGTCCGGCGCCAGCCACGTCTCGGTGAAGCAGAGAACGTTGCAGTCTCTGACGTCTCTTTGGTATTGAATCCTTGCTCGGATATCGTCCAGTTTATTGTCAATTGATTGTACATTGGCTAGCAATATACTGGGTAATGGCGTTCGGTGGCGTCTGGATCTCAGCCTGTTACGGATCCCAGCTCTCTTCCCACGCCGTCTGGTGGTTCCTTTGTTCCTGGGATCAGGGACCCCTCAGGTGTTCCACTCAGGGGTGATGCAGTAACTGTTAAGTAGGGAAGTCAATGAATATTCTATATTCAAATTAATAATCGACTTGTTAAAATAAAACTATATATATATATATAATATATATTAGATTGTGGGCGTGGGCCTGAATGCGCTGCATGACGGATAAAAGACACGTGACTCCTATCCGTCTAATCTAATCTAAAATAACAACAATAACAACCGCAACCATCGGTCGCAAAGACAGTGATTTGCACTCTGAGCATCTCAAGCCCGGTTGGAAATACTTCGGATTTTGATTAATTTGTGCAACCTCGAGACCGTTTTATGCAAGCTATGTAAACTACAACTGGCCTACCTTCTTTTTCATGCTAACCTATTTTGGGAGTTCTAGCGTCAAGAATGTAAGTAGCCTACTTTTCTTTTTTAGCACTTTATTGTAAATCATCCCTCAGGGTAAAACGTTATTGAATAGAGAACGAAGCGTCATGCAGGTCCCTAATGGTAAATACTATTTCCTGTGTCATGCCAAGGAAATTATATCAATTCATGTTTCTCACACCTTGTTTGGAGGCCCATTGCTGTGTATGAATGTCCGTTCTATATGCCGCAAACTATCATTAATTTGATCTCTTAGAGACAGCCCCTTCTCAATCTAGCACAAATCCTCTTCAAGCACTGAGAGAGAGTGTGTGTGTGTGTGTGTGTGTGTGTGTGTGTGTGTGTGTGTGTGTGTGTGTGTGTGTGTGTGTGTGTGTGTGTGTGTGTGCATGTGTTCGCCACACTATGAGGCTATGCTAAATTACAGGTCATCTCTCAGTGTTGTGTGTTGGCTGAACGAACATCTGGCCCTTTGCGCAAGTTATATTTTCGGAAGGGGTGAACTTGGAGTTTTGAATTAAATTCTACAAAAAAAAAGTTCTGCATGTGCGTTCCGTTGGTGGTTAACGTACCATTGCATTCGTTCGGTACACAGCATACAAAAACATACATTTCTCACCATTCAAATATAATAACCCAGTGTGTGTGTGTCAGAGTTTAGGTTGTTGCTCTCTCTGTATGTGTGTGTGTGTGTGTGTGTGTGTGTATCTTTCTCTCTCTCACACACACTCTCACTCTCACTCAGTCTCTATTTCTCTCTCTCTCTATTTGGTGTGCTTACGGTGGTTAGACCTCTTGCCTTGAAGTGTAGCCTTGTGCATGTGAAATGCATGCATGGAAATTATGCAAAATATTCTGTAATTATACACTTGAGCACCGTATACAAGTATATCTGCTCCCAGCTGTCAATTACAGTTGAATAAATAAATACATAAATACAAGGAACCGTTGGTGTATGCCAAAATCTGCCCGAAAAGGTCGTAAGTGGAGCTACGATGAAATTAGCTCGTAACTTTTCTTGTAAGTCCGTTGATGAATGAGGACCATTGTGTTTTCTGCCTGTCTACATTTGAAAGCCATCGCAGCAGTGGAAATCATGTTCTCTGTTTGAATTGACAACCTGCTGAGTTCAACAGAGTGGACTGCTAACATTAAGAGCTCTGAGAGTGATGTGTTTCTGGGCTGCTAACGTTAAGTCATCAGTCTCACTGTAGAGCTCTGAGAGTGATGTGTTTCTGGGCTGCTAACGTTAAGTCATCAGTCTCACTGTAGAGCTCTGAGAGTGATGGGTTTCTGGGCTGCTAACGTTAAGTCATCAGTCTCACTGTAGAGCTCTGAGAGTGATGTGTTTCTGGGCTGCTAACGTTAAGTCATCAGTCTCACTGTAGAGCTCTGAGAGTGATGTGTTTCTGGGCTGCTAACGTTAAGTCATCAGTCTCACTGTAGAGCTCTGAGAGTGATGTGTTTCTGGGCTGCTAACGTTAAGTCATCAAGGGCGGCTAGGTGGCGCAGTGGGCAAGACCCTCGCCACCAACGCAGGAGATGCTGGGTTCGAGCCCAGCTCTCGGTGTTGCTACCAGCTTGGCTGGTCGTTCATACTAATACAATTGCCAGTATTAGGGGTTGGGAAGCTGCTGGGTGGGGATCGGACGTTGTTGACAGCGACTCCTACAGGTCGGTTGGTGCGCCTGCGCAGTAGAATCAGTAAGTGACGAGGGCGGCGTGTCCCTCCCACGCAGACCCTCGCCGCTGAGAGATCACGCTGTGCAGGTGAAAAGATGCAACGGATGCCTCCTCGAGTACTGGAGGGGACACGTGATGCAAGGCTTCGTCCACATTGCAGCCGGCTTGTGGGAAGCATGGCCTAACAGCATTCGAGACGAATTGGATAATACGAAATTGGGGACAGGAGAAAAATTGAAAATGGGAGAAAAAGTTCCTCTCTTTACCGCAGGTTAAACAAATTACATGTGTTTTGGAAGTCAGTCGCTTCTTCTGTAGTCTATACCCAATTCAACAGATCCGGGTGGCGTGCCGTCTGTCAAACAAGCTGCAGCACATCTGGTTGCGTTCCAAAACATCACAGATTCTCCACATCTCTACACGAACATCTCTCCCTATTTTTATAATTTTTTTAAAAAGCTTTCAAGAGGAGACGACGCAACCTGTTCTAACGCCACAGGCGACACGTTTAAGATCGCTGTGAAGGTGGAACAGGCTTCCGTTGCGCACTTGCAACCTCCCTAGTCTATAATGTCTAATATGTCTTCGCCCACATGTCACTTTACTGTTATAATAACATAACGATTATTCCGTATGATTGTCTACACAGTGTAATGGTGAAGTGCTTTGAGCAGGAGAAATGTATAACTTATAATGTTACAGTATATAAAAATAAGTTTTGTGCAGTAACTGAAGCTGCCAGCACCCCCCTTCCAACGTGCCTGCTAACGTTAAAGGGGAACTATTTTACTATTTCTTTCAGTATTTGGGCAATTTTACACAATTCCTGAGAGTCTATGGAACACATCTGTAAGTAATTTTTCAAAAAAAATCATTGTTTTGTATTCCTAATCAAGTACTTAAAAACAGCATTTTTCTAACTCAAGATTTTAAGCCGTTTAGAGGCTGGGCTCCGCCCATACTCGGAATGCGATTTGAGTGACAGACCCCCACCTGTTGCTCCGCCCATACTACTATACTAACGTCCGTAACAGGGCTTGACATTAACACCTGCCACCCGCCAAATGCGGGTAGAATTCGGCTGTGGCGGGTAACTACGCCATTCTACCCGCCACAGTGGCCGGTGACTTTTTTTATATGAAAAAAAAACATTGTAGTCTACAAAAGGCATCGGCAATAATTAAGTCAATCCAAGTGATACTACATAATACTACAACTCCCACAACAATTCGGAAAAGTGCATTACCGGCCAGATCCTGGTAGTGGTGCTGTCTCAAGAATAGAGTACTCCTTGTTTTCATACCGGATGTAAATTTTTTTCATTCAGGCCTACTTTTTCTGTTAGCGTGAAGCTATGCCTTCATCAGATCGCATGGAATACCTTTTGCGACGCCGAATTCAGTATGCAGTAAAGGAATATAGCATCAGCCAATGGACATATCGATCTACCAGATGGCGATCAATAACTGGAAAATCCTTTTTGGGATCCAACCGGCCACAGGTAAGAACGATTTCACGTAGATTTCATGCTCAGGCCTTGTTAGCATTAGCCAACCAGCCGATCAGTGTATGATGCTTGTCAAGTTATGTGGTTCCCCCCCCCCCCCTTTGGTACCAGTGCTGCCCAAACTTGAAAACGGCTTGAACCTCAACAGAGGACGCTGGGACAACTCGACTTCATATTGCAGATTTTAATGACTTTTTCCTCCAACACATCATCATTTGTTGCATCATCAGACGTAGGTTGAAAACCTTTAAAGAAAAACACAAAAATTAGCCACTCTACAAATAACAAGTGCATGCCAAATAATCAAATACACTTCAATTGTAGTATTTTCAGTATATGATTATTTCTTCCCTCCAAACACATTTATATATTCTTTTGCTATTTTACAGACCAAATCAATTAGTTTGAATTTCAATTTAACCAAATTACATTTGATACATTCTTTGGCTATTTTACAGACCAAATCAATTAGTTTGAATTTCAATTTAACCAAATTATATTGTATACATTATTTGGCTATTTTACAGACCAAATCAATTAGTTTGAATTTCAATTTAACCAAATTACATTTTATACATCATTTGGCTATTTTACAGACCAAATCAATTTAGTTTGAATTTCAATTTAACCAAATTACATTTTATACATTCTTTGGCTATTTTACAGACCAAATCAATTAGTTCAATTTAACCAAATTAGTCTACCAACCTTCCAAATACATTTTACTTTAAATTTAACCAGACCAAATAAATTATGTTTGAATTGCATTTAACCAAACAATTGTTACTTGATCACAATGGACCAGATCCAACCCAAAGTAAACAAAACAACTTGCCAAAAGGCATCCCCTCATATCTAGTTACACAGTACACCCAAACATTCATTGATTGGAATGATTCCCACAAAATTGCCACGAACCCAGCCCTCCACAGGTACAATTTATAGTGATTTAAATTGACAATTACACAACTACATACATACTGTACATACCAATGGCGTCTCTGGAGTGATTCTTTCACTTGGTTCCCTCTTTTCTAATTCTAAATGGGCATTCTTCTCCCACTGAAGGAAACTAGTCCTTCCACTGCAAAGAATTTTTTTCCTCTGCCTATTCCACCCCAAGATGGCATTCACACCTGAATTGCATTGCTGCTCATTACCCCCTGCAGCAATCAACTCTCATCACAGCAGCTCAGGGTTGGCGGCCATCTTGTCACAAATCATACCCCTTGGAATGTATCAGAAAAAATGAATCATCCCCACATTGTATATATATAATATAAATAATATATAATATGAAACAAACATAAATGTAGACATTGTCTTAACAATGCTACAATAACGAATGCCGTTATTGGTAATCAATAATCAGAAACGACGTCCCCCGCCCCCCCCCCTTCCATGCATTCATTGTGGAACATGATACCGATCATATGCATTTTGATTTTAAACATATTCATCATGCTATAAAATGTGAACGTATTGATGAACAAATTATTTAGTGTGGTGATTTTTGGCTGGTGAAAATGCTGAGTGGCTAGTGACTTTGGAAAACCACTAGCCACAGTGGCTAGTGAGCCAATAAGTGAATGTCAAGCCCTGGTCCGAAGGCTCTGCTAACGTCAAAGTGAATCTACAGAAAAAATATGCCGCGCACACACACACAAACACACACACACACAGACGGCCCGATAGCCCCCACCCGTGCTATTCTCTCTCTGTCTCTGACGGCTCCCTTCCCCCGATAGCCCCCATCCGTGCCCTTCTCTCTCTGTCCCTCTCTGTCATCATCAGCGTGGCTTTAGCTAGCTAGCCGCTAACGTTAGTTTACCATGTAAATGAATGACTAGTCTAGAATGCAAAGCACTTTCACTTTTCACTGCACATAGAAACAGCGGGAGCATTTCGGGAGCAGCACATGTCCTGTGTGTTTTGCTCATACTATTTACGTTAGGCTAACGAGGCTAACTCTCTGCACTTCCTTCCTTGCGGTCTGTGGCAACAAACAGAGGGGGCAGGCATTATTATGCAGCTGAGAAACGTCTGACGTCACAGATATGCTAATTTTCAGATGACTCAGTTCAGTGAGGGACAATATTGTGAGAGGAGAATTGGAAGAATGAATATGATAATTAGAGACATAGATCCTATTAAAACCTGTTCCCCCCCACAGGGTCGGTACCGACCCCTTTTGACATTATGATCATATAGGCATATTTTTATGAATGATGAAAATAATTTGCTATTTTAAAATCAACCGTTTTCAAGTATTAACATCACTACTATGTCACAAATCGAAGAAACTAACTCCTTTACGTACCTTGGGAGCGTAGTAGATACAGCAGGTGGCACAGAAGAAGACATCAGAGTGCGAATCGGAAAAGCAAGAACGGCATACAACCTACTTGGTCGAGTATGGAGGTCTCGCGAAATAAAAACCAACACAAAGCTGAGGATCTTTAACTCCAATGTTAAATCAGTCCTCCTGTATGGCTCGGAGACCTGGAAGACAACCGTAGGGCTGAATCAGAAAGTACAGTCCTTCATAAATTCCTGCCTCCGCCGCATTCTAAGAGTGAGATGGCCAAATGTCATTACAAATCTGGACCTGTGGGAGCGCACAAAACAACTACCCCCGCCAGAAGAAATAAAGAAGAGAAAGTGGATGTGGATAGGCCATACCCTGAGAAAGGAAGACACAAACATCACCCGGCAAGCCCTACGATGGAACCCACCTGGAAAGAGGAAACGTGGCAGGCCTCGAAACACCTGGCGCCGTTCTTGGGAAGGGGAAATGAAAGAGGCTGGACTGGGATGGCACAACATTGTTCGGGAGGCCAAAAACCGCGCAACATGGAAAGAAATCGTCAGTGGCCTATGCTCCGCAGGGAGTGCAAAGGCTTAAGTCAAGTAAGTAAGTCACTATGTCACAAAAGCATGTAGAATGTAAAACGTTAGGTTGGCAATAGGTTAGCAATAGGTTAAAAGTGTCCTTATATCGTTTTAAGTTTTCTATTTGTGATCGTCTATCCGACCCGGAACCGGAAATGGACATTTTGAACCATGGGAATTGTAGTTTTTTTGCGGCCAGCGTTGACATTTTTCCAAACTACATTTCCCTTCAAGTTCTATGGGGGTTCAAAGTTCAGAGTTGAATTATGAATATGTCAATAACTGTTATTATTCTTGATAATAAGCCACAAAACTTAACGATTTGACAAATATTGAAACGCAGTTAGTTTCTCCTCCCTATTGTTAGCATATAGGAACAACTAGATCTGAAATTAGTTTCAAAATGGTTGCACTATGAGAAAAATATAATAAGTACAGTTGATTACAGTAGATATTATTATCTGTTATTATGCATGCCTGGTGATACTAAATCCAAATTGAACTCGGGCATTTGAAAGATACTATATGTATATATAAATGTGCAAATTGGCTATAATAAGGTAATCTATAAGCATATATTCTATATTCTATAATAATATTTCAAATTGCATTGGTCCGGATGGGAGAATTCAGTACTGTATATACAGAACCTTCGGTTTTATCATCTTCCCTTTATTAATTTCCGTAGATCTTTTGTACACATGATCTCAAGAGGGTACTGAACGAGGTCAGTGGCAGTTTTTTAAGTCTGGTCATTATTATCATGGTGTTATTCACTGTCAAAGATGAAAAGAAAAATCATAATTCATATTTTCCTTTGTTTCATCACAATTTAAGCAAGCCTAGTAATAGACACAATATTTCTGACACTGAGAATACATTCACTGAGGTCCATAGATGTACCTAGATACCAAGAATATGCAAATAGCCCTTGTAGAAGTGGAGCAATATTCCATTTACCTAGGTATACATTTTATGCAGATTTTCACCTGGGGTGGAACAGGTTAATATAAGTCCACATAGCTAGGATACAATGCTAAACACTGGAAAAGGCCATTTATAAGATAGTTCCCCTTTAAGGCATCAGTCTCACTGTATAGCTCTGAGAGTGATGTGTTTCTGGGCTGCTAACGTTAAGTAATCGATCTCACCAGTGGCGGCCGGCCGATAGTGGGCGCTAGAGCGCCGCCCTCCCTGGTTACATTTTTTTTAGAGTCCTAGAAATTAAATAAACATGTTTAAAATGAATAATATTTACTCATTTTAAGTATGTTTGTGTTTCCAATGCACAATATAACGTTAATATATCAAATATAAATAATAGTTTTCATTAACAGGAAGTGACTGTCTGATAGAGAATAATACCGCATCTATACTTTCCGTAGCCGCATTTCTCTCGGGCTAGACGCAATAGCGCTTACAGTGGGCGTGCACTGGTTTCATCGCTGTATCAGTCGCAGCCAATCAGTGCGTAACGCGCTGTGCATTGAAATATGATGTATTATGATGGAAGCCGGGCGCGTTTTCAAGCGATCTATATCATCTAAGCAAGCAGCGTATATACTTTCCGTAGCCGCATTTCTTGGAGACGCTCTCTGATTGGCCGACGTCAGTTTCTACACTGGTTAAGCTTAGCCACTCTTCGAAGTTGGTTAAGGTTAGAGTTTGTCTTAGAGCGTGACGGCAAGTTATTTCGACGGTTAAGCTTAGGCACTCTTTCAAAAAAAATTGAAAATGGACATACAGACGTTTTTTAATCAAAGGGCAGCAGAGACAAGTGATACAGGGACACAGGTAAGGTCTTACAATGGCTTAGTGATTATAACAGTGCAGTTCAGCATTCAGTAACCCATACTTTTTGTGAACGTGTTTTTGATACTACATTCTGTTGAACACACACCTCAAAACCGTACCTAAGGAAAATTGGCTCAATTGCAAGAAAAATAATAGACAGTTATGATATTACATTCTGCATAATTTGTATGCAAAATATTGTGGTTCCCTGCTTTTTCTTCTGTTGACACATTTCTATACTAAAAATGCTTGTGTAGTCCTGTGTCATACCTAAATGTCATATAAGTGAATTGTATAGAAACACCTCACCAAAAGTGACTATTGCGCAACTGATTTGACAAAAAAAATCCACCAAGGGGGGGAAACCCCCCCTTCACCCTCCTTCCCTCCCTAATTGCCATACCTTGGCTTTTACTGAAACAACGCCACTGCTCTGATGATGTGCATGGTGTAGCTTAGAAACCATGGGAAGTGATTGTTATGTTCAATTGTTGTTTTTGGTGTCTTATAATCCCGTAAGGGATGGGTCGTCGGACATGACACGGAAATAAAATGTCATTCACTCACTCACTCACACACACACACACACACACACACACACACACACACACACACACACACACACACACACACACACACACACACACACACACACACACACACACACACACACACACACACACACACACACACACACACACACACACACACACACACACACACACACACACACACACACACACACACACACACACACACACACACACACACACACACACACACACACACACACACACACACACACACACACACACACACACGCATGACCAAACGCATAACCCCCCCAATGCTACCTGCCTGGTGGAGATAATAAAATGTATTATTATTAAATGTGAGTGTGTGTGTGTGTGTGTGTGTGTGTGTGTGTGTGTGTGTGTGTGTGTGTGTGTGTGTGTGTGTGTGTGTGTGTGTGTGCGCGAGCGCGCGCGTGGCACGGCGGTATGTACAGGTATGCTGTTTCTGCATGCGTGTGATTACACACTACACAAGTCATTTAATCACGCTCCATGTGACCCTGTCCTCTGTGCCAGCGGGCCTCTTGTTTCGTCCACTAATGGGAAACCTGACAGGCACATCAACCTGTGTGGGCATGTGTGTTCCTGTGTGTGTGTGTGTGTGTGTGTGTGTGTGTGTGTGTGTGTGTGTGTGTGTGTGTGTGTGTGTGTGTGTGTGTGTGTGTGTGGGTGGGTGTGTGGGGGTGTGTGTGTGTGTGTGTGTGTGTGTGTGTGTGTGTGTGTGTGTGTGTGTGTGTGTGTGTGTGTGTGTGTGTGTGTGCGTGTGTGTGTGTGTGTGTGTGTGCGTGTGTGAGACATACTCTCATCCATATTATGCCCGGCTCTGTCACTCAATATGCCTCCAGTAGCAACCGAAGGGCTATGCCCCGCCTTCCCTTGTAGACACTGTATCTACAGTATCTACAGGTACGTTTTGAGAAAACAAAGGTGAAACTGCTGGAAATACGAACCAATGAGAAATGATCATTAGGCAATAGAGCCAATAAGAAACTATCATTAGACAATATTATAACCAATACGAAACTATCATTAGACAATAGAGCCAATAAGAAACTATCGTTAGACAATAGAGCCAATAAGAAACTATCATTACTCATTAGACAATAGAACCAATAAGAAACTATCATTAGACAATAGAACCAATAAGAAACTTTCATCAGGCAATAGAACCAATAAGAAACTTTCATCAGGCAATACAACCAATAAGAAATAATCATTAGACAATATAGCCAATAAGAAACAATCATTAACACTCAGTTCTCCTCATCATCAATAACGGTTTCTTATTTTGTATTTATTTATATTCTACTGTGCAGTTATGAGAGTCATCTTCATATATTCTTTTCAAGTTTGAATGACGTCGTTCGGACCTGTTGAAACATTACATTTCCAGACTGTACTGATGTGTTTGGTTTCAACAGTCAGCCCCTTGTTTCACAAGCTGCTTTCCCGTGTCCCAGTTGAACGTAATCACACAAAAAACAGTAATGTGCCTTGTGTTACTTGTGTTTATAGGTGAAGTAACAAGGGGTGACTATGCTCTATCTGCCTCTTAAAACCCTTGTGCTGTCCTAACGATGAGGGAGCTCACTGGGCTTAAGGGAGAGGAAAAGATACATCATGTTTAAAGCCATATAATTTTAACTGTTTACTATTTTAAACATTTTTTTTACCCATGTTTAACATTCATAGCCTATTCTCAAGATATCTGTAAAAAATGACACATATTTTCGAATTTTAACCACTTAAATTAGTGTTTGTTTGATACCACGTCAGTTTTTATTGAAAAAAAATGTTTTTTCATCGAAAAAGACGGATACATGTTTGTTTTGACCATATTTCGAATATTTATTTTTGATAAATACCAATTAGAAATATCTCGGCGAATTACCTCTGAATACGAATCAAAAAAAATATTAAAGATTCGCTCACTAGTTCGACCAGAAACGGAGTTGAGGCGAAACTTTACCAAGTGGTCAACTGCGAGTGCGGTTCAAAAGAAACGGATACATGTTGTTATTGACCATATTTCTAATATTTATTTTTGATAAATACCAATTAGAAATATCTCGACGAATTACCTCTGAATATGAATCAAAAAAAATATTAAAGATTCGCTCACTAGTTCGACCAGAAACGGAGTTGAGGCGAAGGTTCTGTCTTGAAAATTCACTCGCTCCCCGAGTCACCCCCCCCCCCCCACCATCACGGAGTTTTTCATCGAAAAAGACGGATGAATGTTTGTTTTGACCATATTTCTAATATTTATTTTTGATAAATACCAATTAGAAATATCTCGATGAATTACCTCTGAATACGAATCAAAAAAAATATTAAAGATTCGCTCACTAGTTCGACCAGAAACAGAGTTGAGGCGAAACTTTACCAAGTGGTCAACTGCGAGTGCGGTTCAAAAGAAACGGATACATGTTGTTTTTGACCATATTTCTAATATTTATTTTTGATAAATACCAATTAGAAATATCTCGACGAATTACCTCTGAATACGAATAAAAAAAAATATTAAAGATTCGCTCATTAGTTCGACCAGAAACGGCGTTGAGGCGAACGTTACGAAGCGCTCAGCGGTTCGAAATGTTGTTTGACCATATTTCTAATATTTATTTTTGATAAATACCAATTAGAAATATCTCGACGAATTACCTCTGAATATGAATCAAAAAAAATATTAAAGATTCGCTCACTAGTTCGACCAGAAACGGAGTTGAGGCAAAACTTTACCAAGTGGTCAACTGACCTGCATTATCCTCCGGGCGCTTCGATGTGCTGCCCCGGCCGGAATATTCAGCTCGGCTCGCTGGTGAAACAAGAACCAGAGGTGATCCGTGCAGTACACTTCCTCGTTGGCGCGTGCCGGCTATGGGGGTCTTGTTTTTCGGCGTGTGGCGCGCTGCGGACTGCGCGGTCCGGTCCGCCTCTGGTTCTGTCTTGAAAATCCACTCGCTCCCCCCCCCCACCACCACAAAACCTGTGTGCCGAGTTTCAATCACCAGCAGCCCGCCACAGCCTAATTCACCTCCCCCTGAATTGTGGCAAAGTTATCTGTGGAGCGATGACGCCACCATGAGTTTTACATCGGTAACAGCACATCCCAGCAATTGCAAGGTCCTTATCTCGTGGAATATGTAAAGGATGGCAAGATATAGAGAGAATTGAACAAATAAGAGCAGATTTAAAAATGCTTAAAAATGCCGTTTTAACGTTGAAGTGGATGGGAGTAGAAAAAGTAACTAGGGGTGAACGAGTCACTAAATCTGTAACTACTATTTCTAGAGTGTTTCATGTTATAAGCTTTTCACACAATGAACATATATGTAAAATTAAGATATTTACCCAATTTCATGAAATAATAATAAACACAGACACCGCTGTGCTCACACACACACACTCAAAATATTTCAAAAAAGTAGAAAAAGCGACTAGGGGTGCACAAGGGTTAAATATTTAATTTAATTCATTTCCATTGATACTACACAGGTTCGCTGCTCAGAACCTCAGGGAATCAGCTCTCTGGCCTCTTTACAACATGGAGATGTCATAGTGAACCTATTGTCATTGCTATACCTACTGTATGCATCACAAAATGTTATTAACCTCTTAAGCCTGAGCACTCCGGTACCGGTACAAGAATGACATCACGCCATAAATCCATCTCTACAGAATGTATGAATTAATGTTGCGTTTTTTCCCCTAATGTAGCCAAGAGTAAAGACCCTAACCCTGTCAAAACAAAAGTCAAAGTGTAATTTTTCAGCACTACGTTTGTTTACCAAAGTGTTATTAGTGAAATATTAGTTATAAAAATCTCAGGGCATCGAGTCGGAAAAAGGCGAGGATTGACGCAAAGGATTTGGCGCAACCTAACTTGAGTGTTTTATAGCAACACTACTATCACCGACATCTAAAAAGGGAGTTGAACGGCCCTTCTAAGGTTTCTCCCCTCTACATTGCCTGTGGTGATTTTTTCCTATTGCTAGGTTTTCAGTGAGTTTTTCCTTACCTTCGTGTGGGGTATGTCTGGGAGTGTTGCATTCGTTTTATTTATTTTAAAATGTTTGGACTTTATGGTGTTTTTGTTTTGTTCTTGATTTATTATGATGTTTCTTCTTAACTTGTTTAAAGAAGACGTGTCCGGCCCATGGGGACATTAACGTGTGTTGTCGGGCCTTACAAATACATTTGATTTGATTTGATTTGGTACAACGTGCTACAGGCCCACTGGGTTGCAGCTCCTATTTTATACATGAGTCACTCTGTTCTATTCCTAGATTTATCCATCCTTCTGTCCATCTATCCACCCACCCATCCATATATCCATATATTCTTAAAACTGCCACTAAGCTCATTCAGTACCTTCTTGAGATCACATGTACAAAAAATCTAGACACATGCAATTTGAAATATTTTAATTTTAATTTTTTAACTTTGGCCATTTCCCTGGCTCTTTTATACGTTTATCGCATTTATACTTGGTCAAGTTCGACCGACAGAAGCAGGCTGAAAGGGTTCAGATGGGGGGGGAAGACACTCTGGGAAAGGCACGGCTGCAGTCCGGGATTCGAACTCGCTCAGCCCCAGATCCGTGACGAGCACGGTTGTCCACGGCGCTGAAATAGCACTCGCGGTACGTGGTGAGCTACTGGAGCTCCCCTGAAATATTATTATAGAATATAGAATATCAGGCCTATAAATTACCTTATTATAGCCAAGTTGCACATCTATGGATCAGGCCAAATCTACTCTTTCAAATGGCAGAGTTCAATTTGGATTTACTATCACCAGGCATGTAGCAAGAACCGTGAATGAAATCTACTGTAAGTACGGTTATTTCTTTATAATGGAAACTGCTCCGCCATTTTGAATCTGTTTGCAACGTGGACTTTTGCTAATTATTTTTTATTTCTCCAGGTGGTAAATACACAGGTCACAACATGTTTACAGGAACGTTTTGGAGTTGTATTTGGAGTGTATTTCGTGACTGTAGGGCACTGTAGGGAACTTCAGGGTACAGGTCTGCCCCACTTCCAGTGATGAAGCTAAGCTAAGCTAACGGAGCGGGCGTTACCTAAGCCTAACGCACGCACAGAGACAACAAAGGTATGTATCTTCTTGTCTAACTCCAGGGAAGATGGCAAATAAGGTAATTTCCCAAAATGTTGGCATTTTCCTTTAAGAGGTTAAAGTGGTATGTGGTCCAGTTCCAGCTTAAAATTTTAAAGGACATCATCTTAATACATTTTTTCCATGTAACTAGTAACTGATTAATGTAGTTAAGTAAAAGTTCAAAGAAATGAAGATACACTAGTAAAGTATTAGTACCTCAAAATTGTATTTCTGTACTTGAGTAAAAATACATGATACCACTGAATACCACTGAAGCGTGGTACGTCAAATAGCTGACACCCGGAGCACACGGTTTTCAATTTTGTTGTACCAAAAATTTGAATGAGCTGGATATTATTTTCTATTCATAATGTCACACAGGGGTGGAAGCAGATTAATTAGCTTTGATCAATTAGCTGTTCTTTTTGGAGCCAGGAACACTGCCTACATAATGTACTGGCCAGCTTGTAAAGGGCTTCACTCTTGGATGTGGGGCAGCCAGGCAGCGTCTATTTTTATACCAACGGATTTCCAGTTCCACGTTCACGTTCTGCGATCTGATTGGCCACTGACGTTTCTGGTGCGATCTGATTGGCCACTGACGTGTCTGGTCATGTGACATGTGCGCCCAATGGCGTGACGCCTGTGTCTTTGCCCATTTCCGCCTCGAACGGCATGCAAACGACCTAATGCCTAGTTTATCACTGGTTAAGCTTAGGCAACTCTTTCGAAGTTGGTTAAGGTTAGAGTTTGGAATCAGGGCTGGTGTTCTATCGCCCTGCTCTAAGACAAACTCTAACCTTAACCAACTTTGAAAGAGTGCCTAAGCTTAACTGGTGAAAGAAACAGGCGTCACACGATTGGCCGCACATGTCACACGACCAGAAACGTCAGTTGGTAAAAGTATTGACGCAGCCACAGGGCTGTACGCTAAGCTTTTTCACTAGGGGCACACTAGGCAAATAATATTTTTTAGGGGCAAATTTTTAAATAACTATTTTAGCATTATAGTAGGGCTGGGCGATATGGCCTCTAAATGATATTGCGATATTTTTTGGCCATATCACGATACACAATATATATCGCAATATTTTGACATTTCCTAAAGCACTTAAAAATGGTTGATTTAACCCTTTGATGCATACAGTCACGCCAATATGATGATTATAATAAGTCCCTGCAACATATGTTTGCATTATTAAACCATGAAGATGCTTTAAAAAATAATTTAATGAAAATGTACTAAGAGTAGTCTACTGACACACTAATAAAAAAAATTATTTACATCTAAGACTATTTATATAAAAACTCTTGGGTGCCCTTTTTTTGCACAGTACTGTGTTTTCTATCCACTTTAGCCAAACACACACACACATATATATATATATATATATATATATATATATATATATATATATATATATATACTACTGTGAGAAAATAATAATTACACACAAAGGGATAATGGCTTATAGCAGACTTAATGATTTTAGAATATTTCAGATAATGAAATTAAATGTTTATCATCAATTATCCAGTTAGTATTTATACTGTCTGTAACGTTTGGCTACTTTAAATCATTGAATGTAGAGAGAGAGCGAGAGAGAGAGAGGGGGCGAGAACGCACAAGAGAGCCAGCCCCCCCCCCCCCCCCCCGGGTTTTGTTCTAGGTTCGCGTTTTGATCGTCTAAGCTGCCGTAGGTGATGACGTCACACTCGAATGTAAACAGGAAGAGTCTAACACGGAGATGGAAAGTCACAGTGGTCGATGATATACAGAAACGAATAACTAATAAATATGAAGTTATGTTTAAACTTCTGTTGTCAAGCGTTGTCACTTGTCAATATAACCCACCCCCTTTCCTCACTTTTCCACCGTCCCTGCTTCACTCGGGACCACCAGCTAACGTTAGCCCATTGCTCGTGTCAATTAAATTGCATGTTATTAAATGTCCGCGCTGGTCTGTCTAATGAAATTACAACCGCAACATTATGTCGCCTGTACAGCCCTGGTTGTAGGCTAATGTTAGTGTAGTGAAATGCGAATGAAGGGGTGAAATCACTATTCGCAAGCTTGCGAGTAGATATAATTTTTCATTCGCACCGGCCAAATTAGGGGGCAATTTGCGACGATCTCGTCGCAGCGTACAGGCCTGAGCCAGGCAGGGATAAGGACATCATGAATACAGAACATGGTGTTCAATGGGTATGACCACCACCATCATCATCACCACCACCACCATCATCATCACTACTATCATCATCATCATCATCATCATCATCATCATCATCATCATCATCATCATCATCATCATTGTTGTGAAGGATCAGATTAAACCGAATATATATATTTATTTATGGATATATATTTAATAGTATTTGTATATCGTTTGATATCCCTTGTATATTCCTTGTACATATACACGGAATATCCCTTTATTCTACTACAGCCCATAATAGTTCATTCTCTTATTGGACAAAAGGACCAGGCGCCAGGGACCGGCCCCTGGCGTTCAAGTTCAAAGGTACCGACGAGACATGCCCTTACTAGCCTCAGCTCCGCGCAGGAATACGGCTACCGAAAGCAGAGCGGCACTACTTGTCCACTGTGCATATAAATATGGTGCAAGAAATGTAGAATTCCTCTTAGTCCTTTACCCTTCTACCCAACTAAGTAACAAGACGTGAAGCCTCACCCCACGATACCGCGTGCGGTGTAGTACGGCCTGTTTGGCCTTAGAATAGCAGTGAGACCTCGTGCGAATTAATAGCTGAATTGCCAGAGTTTGGCACCGTATTTCTATTAAGTAATAATAGTCTATTATGTATGGTGCATCGTTCGGTTAGAGTTCTAAAGTGAGCAGCACCCCCATCGCTTCCTCGCGTTATCTAGAGTCTTAACCAGGTTGGGCAGACCACACGTGGTGCTTTCATCCGAGGAGTTCTAGGCGAGGACGAGTGGACCTGCACATTGGATTACCTACCCCGACGACTGCTGAGCCTATACGGCATGGAATATCTATTTGCTTTGGTGCTTTGATTTGTGGAGCGGATAATCGCCAACACCGGTGAGTGTTGGATTTACCCCGAGAGGAGCCAAGGTGAGACGGCGCTCAGACCAGACTGAGGTCGCCTCGCTTCTTCTTCGTTGTGGACCGACAGCTACAGCTATCGTCTACAAGAGAGCCCAAGTGTATTAATCTGCGGATCAAGATTCTACGGGCACTGTGTTCTGTACCTGAACTCTCCCTTGAAATCGTTGACCAGACGGGATACAGCTGACGGCTCTCCTACCCCCCCTACTGGCTTACAACCGGCGGGACCCCTTCAGTATATTATCCAGCTATAATCATTAAGTGACCATCGTTATAATTCCCTAAGAGCCAGGTTGTATACTTGCTTCCTGTGTAACCAGAGATTGGACATTCAGTGTTGATTTGCCTACGAGTACTCATTTGCCTTACAAGAGCATTCAATTAAAATCATAAATGTAATAAGTAATTATTATATGTACCTTTTGCTATATATTAAATATTTGACTATTACCTTTGTGTGGACCTGATTTCATATGTGGGAAAGTGTTCATCATACTTAGATATCGTGTACTGTATGGCCAGTAATTAAAGTACATAAAGCGGTAGTGGTTTAATGATACCATACTTATCAATACAGTCAGGGAATTGTACCCCTCAGTTACAATTGGTCCTTCGAGCCGGAGGGTAATTAGTGTATTATTAATATAGTGGTATTAATATTGAAATGGCCTATGATGAACACTCCACGAAACGGTCCTCCTAAAGTAGAACGCCCGCAACGTAGACGACAGCCACCTCAGTACTTAGAGGATTACGCTGTCAGTAAACTACCTAGCCTTCTACAAACAGTAAACGCAGTAAAAGTAGAAAGTAAAATTATGTCCGACCCTATCAACCAGGATACCCCGACCACAGAGGCCCTAGTGGGTTCTAATGTAACTGACCAAGCTCACGGTGGGGACCAGGAGGGAACTGACACGACTTTACCCCCCGCCAATACCGAAGAAGTAGTCCCCCCAGAGCTCCGGGAGGAAGACAACCCTCCAGAGGTGGAACTCTGCACGGAACAAGATGAGGAGAGCGCCGAGGAGATAGAGCTCCAGGACTCCCCAACGAGTACAGCCAGGAACGGCTCACCTCTACAAGCGTCTTCCCCCAGCGAGGCGGAGAGGATGCTGTCACAGGCGTTCTTCGCCAGCCTGACAGCCTCTACCGAACGCGATCGACTTCAGGGTGAACGCGATCGACCTCAGGGTGAACGCGATCGACTCCAAGCACAGCAACGGAGCGAAGAAGAGCACATACGCCTGGAGCTGAGACGCCTTCAGACGGAAGAGAATATGGCAAGAGACCGGGCCGACGCCCAGCGCGCCGCTGCCGGTGCCCAAAGAGAAGCAGATCTCACCAAGCGCGAAGCCGAGCGCGACAGACAAGCGCAGCTAATGGAGCAGCTGATCACCAGGGCAACACCCCCTCCCTCCACAAGGGGTTCTAGAGCCTCGTCAAGACACACGTCAAGGGCACCCTCCCCTAACCGAGCAGGCGACCTTGACCACCAGAGAGAGTCTACACCCCCCTCCGAACTCATTCCCCGACCGGTCCAAGTGAGACCCAGCTACAAGGAAGGAACAGCGGACACCGCGGAGAGGCTAAATAGACGACTACAGGATCTAGGTGACCTGGCAGAAGAAGAAGAGGGAGAAGAGGAGAGTCAAGCCCGACAGCAGCACATTACTCCACAGGACCAGGAGGTCCAGTACAGCCCAGGCTATACCCCCGCGGCTCTGCGCTACAGACCACCGACTCGACTCACGGGTGAGCATGACGCACGACCAGTCCCGAGGAATAGCACCTGGACCAGCGGGCCATGGTACCCTGCCAGTACCAGCCCACCGAGAGGCGTAAGAAGAGACTCGCCCAGGAGGCCTCTCTTCCAACGCTCACCGATGTGCCAGCCATCCATGGCGTCATACATTGGCACACCGACGTTTCCAGACTTCACCCATGAGAATCGAGCACAGTACACGGAGCTCCGGATGTGCTTAGAGACAATGATGGTGGATGTCGCTGATGAACGCCACAAGTATGCAATATTATTGAAGCACCTGAAAGTGCCCCGACCGCACAACATAGCGCTGGCCTATGCCACCTCTACGACCCCATACACCGCGGCTCTAGCAGCGCTGGACCAGAGATATGGACGTATATGGGATTACGTAATACAGGAGATAAGGCATATTGACCGCCTACCCCCAGCAACAGACAATCGCTCACTAGACGACCTGTCTATAAAAGTACAATCCCTGGTAGGGATGCTGGGGGCGCAACGAGAAAAGGGTATGCACGAACTATACGCAAACTCGAACGTCGAGAGGATTTTAGAGAAGCTGCCGCCCGCCCGACAGGAGCGCTTCAGGCGGCAAAGAGACCACCGTGATCCTAACGGTCCCGAGCCATCCCTCCTAGACTTAGCTGACTTTCTGGCGAGAGAAGTCAGCAGCCTACGGCTGGATACGTTCGTGCGGAGCACACCAAGCTCCAGAGAGGGACCTAGGAGAGTAAACGATGGCCGAAGAATCAGAATCAGTACCGAGCAGCAAGAACCACAGTACCCCCTCGATGAAAGAGAAGTGGAAGATGGTGTGCCCGTACTGCGAGAAGGAACACTGGTTGTCACAATGTGACCAGTTCAAGAAGATGACCGCTGAAGAAGTAAGTCACTGGATAAAGTCCAACAGGCGCTGTTACCGATGTGCGCGCAGTCACATGGCAGCCGAGTGCCGCCTAAAGAAGAGGTGTAGTCGGTGTGACGGAGCCCATCTGGATGTCCTACACGACAGTAACAAAGGAAAGCCTGCACCATCCAACAGCACAAAGGCAAGTGTTATGTACATTGACCCCGCTAGCAGCAGCGGCGCCCAGGTGCTCTTAAAGGTGGTTTGTGTAACACTGAGTTACCAAGATAAGGTCATGGACACTTACGCCGTCCTTGACGACGGGTCAGAGAAGACCCTTCTCCTCGCGTCCGCTGCGGCCCAGCTGGGGCTGCGGGGGAGCGAGAACCAGATGACGATTCGGACAATAAGAAGAGATCTAAAGACGATAAAGGGCGAGAATGTCTCCTTCACTATCGCAGCAAGCGGGCAGCCAGAGAGACGGTACAGGATTACTAATGCTTTCACCAGCCAAGAAATAGGACTATCGCAGTACACCTACCCCATCGCCAAGCTGATGGAGAAATATGTGCACCTGCGTCAACTACCTATACCGCTCATAGACGGTGCCACCCCGACCCTGCTGATAGGCTCCGACCATGCAGACCTCATAGTCCCGATAGACCGGGTCCATACAGGACCCAGAGGTTGCCCTGCAGCAGTCGAGACCCGCCTAGGATGGACATTACAAGGCCCCCTCGCCAAGTCTCTTAACCGAACAGCAGCCACTAGCTGCCTCCACTCCAGAGCGACAGAAGGAGACACCACACTCCTGCAGCATGTCGAGAGGCTATGGACACTAGAGACAATGCCATTTAAGAACGAAAAGAAAGACATTCGTTCTAAGGAAGATATCTACGCTATAGCCCTCCTCGAGCACGGGACAAAGAGAGTCAACGTCAACGGAGTGATGAGATACGCAACTCCACTCCTGAGGCGAGAGGGAATGCCCACCTTTCGCGCTACAAAAGAGGCGACGGAGCGGTATCTATTGAACACAGAGCGGCGCCTAGCCAAAGACCCCGCTCAAGAAGCTGTGTACCGCGGTGAGATTACCAAACTAATCACAGCGGGACACATAAAGAAAATTGACTGGCGACGTCGTGCGCTGCTCTGCGCCTCCCTGATCAAAGGCGGCTTTGATCTCAGGCAGTGGGCCAGCAGCGACCCGCAAGTATTGCGCAGCCTCTCCCCCGAGGACAAGGCCGCGAGCAGCGACACCTGGATGGCGACCATCCCAGGAGAAGCCCAAGAAATGACACTGGGACTAGTCTGGCGCTTCAAAACAGACTCGCTCCATTATAGACACAAACCCCTGATCAAGGAGCAGGGAAGGTCGACGGCAATACCGACCACCAGACGGAGTGTATACAGAACACTCGCCAGACAATATGACCCGTTGGGATGTATTCTACCTTACACCACCAGGGCAAAGATGATTGTAAGAGCGCTATGGGACAAAGACCAGGGCTGGGATGATCCCATACCCGAACACCTTGCATCCACATGGAGAGAGTGGGAGACGGAACTCCGCTCACTCCCAGGTGTTAATATACGCCGCAGCTACTTCCCACCCATAGTGAGGCCAGAGACATGCAAGATCGACCTGCACGTATTCAGCGACGCCTCCGAAGTAGCCTACGGTTCGGTGGCTTACTTGCGTGCCCAAGAGGAGGAAGGAGAAATACATACTGCTTTCATCCTGGCTCGCTCAAGAATAGCCCCACGCAAGCAACAATCTATCCCGCGCCTAGAGCTCTGCGCAGCTCTAGCAGGAGCGCAGCTCGCCACGTTAATCCAACGTGAACTCACCATCCCGGTGCAAAGAACAATCTTGTGGTCAGACTCCACGACCGTACTCACATGGATCCGGTCTGATTCGTGCAGATACAAGGTCTTCGTGGGAGTCAGAGTCACCGAGATTCAAGAGTTAACAGAAGTAACCAGCTGGCGGTATGTGGACACCAAACACAACCCAGCTGACGTCATCACCCGGGGAATGTCCCTGGATGACCTCACCCGTCCCAACCTCTACAGTGACGGGCCAGAGTTCCTCAAGCTCCCCGAAGAAGAGTGGCCTACACCCACCCCACGGGAGGCGAGCAAATAGGAGGCAGAGAACAAGAAACCTATGTTCTGTGGGTTGACACACACACTCGTCCCCACAGACCCGGTCCTAGACGATTGCCTCACCCTAGAGAGTGCGCAGCTAAAGACATTTCTGTGGCACCACCCAGAGGTTCAGCCCACAACTGACATTTCAGCAGCTGACTACGAAGAAGCAGAACTCCTTCTACTACAACGAGCCCAGAGAGACTCGTTCCACGATGAGCTAGCCTGTCTACAGGGAGCAAAGCCCGTCCCATCAGACAGCAGACTGCTTCACCTGGCCCCCGAGAGCGACGCCCATAATCTCATCAGAGTGGGTGGTCGTCTGCGGAGAGCCCCAGACCTACTGGATGACGTTAAGTACCCGATAGTCTTGAACAGCCGACACAAGGTCACAGAGCTGATCATAAAGAAATACGACGAGGATGTGCACCACGCAGGGGCAGAGAGAGTCTTCGCGGAGATCAGACGTCGTTATTGGATACTGCAAGGGAGAGAAGCAGTGCGGCGCTTCCAGCGAACCTGTCTAGACTGCCGTAAGTGGCGCGCGCAGCCCAGTATACCCCGGATGGCTGACCTACCTCCCTGTCGCCTCCGACTCGGCGACAAGCCTTTCCACTCCACCGGTATGGACTGTTTTGGCCCGCTGTATATAAAGAGAGGAAGAGGAACCGAGAAGCGGTGGGGTATTGTATTCAAATGCATGACCACCAGAGCGATACATATCGAACTCCTTCCAACCATGAGCACAGACTCATTCCTTATGGCCTTCCGAAGATTCACATCACGGAAAGGAAAACCGTCTACATTGTTGTCTGATCACGGGACAAACTTCAAAGGCGGAGAAAGAGAGCTGAGAGAGAGCTTCCAAGCTATGGGCCCAGAACTTAAGACCCACCTCGCTCCATCCCAGATTGACTTCCAGTTTAATCCCCCGAACGCACCTCACTTCGGTGGAACCTGGGAACGAGAAGTACGTTCCATAAAGACAGCCCTGTACGCCGTGCTTGGGGCCCAGACTGTGGCGGAAGAAGTCCTAATGACAGTCCTCACGGAGATCGAGGGAGTATTGAACTCAAAGCCCCTCGGTTACGTCTCAAGTGATGTAGCAGATGTCGACCCAGTCACCCCCAACACCCTCTTGATGGGGCGGCTGGACCCCGCGCTACCACAGACACTGTACAGGCCTGAAGAAGCGAACGGCCGAAGAATGTGGAGGTACAGTCAAGTACTGGCTGACAAGTTTTGGAACAGCTTCCTACTCCACTACCTACCGTCTCTACAGACCCGCCAGAAGTGGGTAAAAGAGAGAGACAATTTGACAGAAGGAACAGTCGTCATGATCATCGACCAGTCACTACCCAGAGCTATGTGGCCAGCTGGCCGCGTAAGCAAAGTGATCACCGGTGCCGATGGAAAGGTCCGAGCAGCTGAAGTGCTCGTCCAAGGACGGACTTACACCCGACCCGTGGCGAGGCTAATAGAACTGCCAAGGCTCCCTGATACTATTGATGATGACCATGACCCTATGACTTTGTGAGTTGACTGACCCTTACAGCGGACATTGAGTAGTGGACAGTGCGGTTAATCTGTCTCTGCTCAGCTAATTAGGTGGGACTAATTAGGGGGCGGCTGTTGTGAAGGATCAGATTAAACCGAATATATATATTTATTTATGGATATATATTTAATAGTATTTGTATATCGTTTGATATCCCTTGTATATTCCTTGTACATATACACGGAATATCCCTTTATTCTACTACAGCCCATAATAGTTCATTCTCTTATTGGACAAAAGGACCAGGCGCCAGGGACAAGCCCCTGGCGTTCAAGTTCAAAGGTACCGACGAGACATGCCCTTACTAGCCTCAGCTCCGCGCAGGAATACGGCTACCGAAAGCAGAGCGGCACTACTTGTCCACTGTGCATATAAATATGGGGCAAGAAATGTAGAATTCCTCTTAGTCCTTTACCCTTCTACCCAACTAAGTAACAAGACGTGAAGCCTCACCCCACGATACCGCGTGCGGTGTAGTACGGCCTGTTTGGCCTTAGAATAGCAGTGAGACCTCGTGCGAATTAATAGCTGAATTGCCAGAGTTTGGCACCGTATTTCTATTAAGTAATAATAGTCTATTATGTATGGTGCATCGTTCGGTTAGAGTTCTAAAGTGAGCAGCACCCCCATCGCTTCCTCGCGTTATCTAGAGTCTTAACCAGGTTGGGCAGACCACACGTGGTGCTTTCATCCGAGGAGTTCTAGGCGAGGACGAGTGGACCTGCACATTGGATTACCTACCCCGACGACTGCTGAGCCTATACGGCATGGAATATATATTTGCTTTGGTGCTTTGATTTGTGGAGCGGATAATCGCCAACACCGGTGAGTGTTGGATTTACCCCGAGAGGAGCCAAGGTGAGACGGCGCTCAGACCAGACTGAGGTCGCCTCGCTTCTTCTTCGTTGTGGACCGACAGCTACAGCTATCGTCTACAAGAGAGCCCAAGTGTATTAATCTGCGGATCAAGATTCTACGGGCACTGTGTTCTGTAACTGAACTCTCCCTAGAAATCGTTGACCAGACGGGATACAGCTGACGGCTCTCCTACCCCCCCTACTGGCTTACAACCGGCGGGACCCCTTCAGTATATTATCCAGCTATAATCATTAAGTGACCATCGTTATAATTCCCTAAGAGCCAGGTTGTATACTTGCTTCCTGTGTAACCAGAGATTGGACATTCAGTGTTGATTTGCCTACGAGTACTCATTTGCCTTACAAGAGCATTCAATTCAAATCATAAATGTAATAAGTAATTATTATATGTACCTTTTGCTATATATTAAATATTTGACTATTACCTTTGTGTGGACCTGATTTCATATGTGGGAAAGTGTTTATCATACTTAGATATCGTGTACTGTATGGCCAGTAATTAAAGTACATAAAGCGGTAGTGGTTTAATGATACCATACTTATCAATACAGTCAGGGAATTGTACCCCTCAGTTACAATCATCATCATCATCACTACTATCATCATCATCATCATCATCATCATCATCATCATCATCATCATCACCACCATCATCATCATCATCATCATCATCACCATCATCATCATCACCATCATCATCACCACCATCATCATCATCACTACTATCATCATCATTGTTGTGAAGGGCCAGATTAAAGTTGAGAATCTACATTTATTGTTTTATATACTTTGTATATTATTTATATATACACGGTATATCCCTTTACCTACGTTCAAACCAGAGTAATATTCGCTCTCCTTATTGGATAGCGCCCTAGGCTCCAGGCAGTCTCGCACTCAGACAGGTGCAATGAGCGAGTTTGGGGCATGTCAGAACATGCCCGGAGACAGCATATTGATACCAGACAAGGACTGAGGTTTGGAACTAGATAATCATTTAAGTATATATGCTGGCGCAGGTGCGCACAGCAGTAGTTCATCAAGTGCGCCCAGCAGCAGTTCATCAAGTTCGGTAACAGTGAAGTGAGCAGCAGTGCGACTAACAGAGCGTGGAGAACCACGTGCGAAGGGAATAGTAAAGTGAGTTTAATGCAGTAACGGCAAGTTCGACCTAGTTTAATGTGAAGTAAATAGTCATTCATTTATTGTATATCGTGCAACCCAGTTCGTTCGTGTGTAGCATTGGACATGTGCACAGGAGAACCAGCGGCGACGATTGCAGAACCATTACTGGTTGGATTATATTGATTTGGAACGTGTTACCCGGAGAAGGGCTTCGTTGATTTCCACTATCGTTTGGGATTCAACCTCGTGAGGATTACAACTCGGGCTGGCCTCGTGGATGGAGGCTGGCTAGCTGTCATCAATGCTGTCGAGCATCTGGATTACAATTATTACTTTGCTGCTGATCAAGGGAGTTTACAAGGACCGACTCCTGTACCTGGAGTCTCTTTATTCCTCATTGAATCAGACGGAGTACCCGAACATTCCTCTACCCTCCAGGCCTTACACCCCCGGAGGGAACCCATTGTCTCCAGTCGGTACCAGTGTTGCCCTATATAGTTGCTACTATACGACAGGTGGTGTCAACTTAGACCCATCGTAGGATTCCTGCTATTCTTAGTGACTCATGCTCTTGACTGACTTTACGTATATTCTTCGCCATACAAGCGCGACCCTAATTCTCATTCTGTAACCTAACGTTGCCTAATAATAATAAATTACCCTCAAATACTATTTCTTTGTCAATGCCGTATTCTTGTGGGTGTTCACCATCTATATTTGATGTACTGTCTGGCCAGTAATTAAAGTACATAACTAGCAGTGGTTTAATCTATCACAATCTTTAATACAGTCAGGGTTTTGTAACCCCTCAGTTACAATCATCATCATCATCATCATCATCATCATCATCATCATCATCATCATCATCATCATCACCATAATCACCACCATCACCATCATCATCATCATCATCACCATCATCACCATCATCATCATCATCATCACCATCATCATCACCATCATCATCATGACCATCATCATCCTCATCATCATCATCATCAACGCAGAGTCAGGTCCAAGAGGAAGGAGACGACCATGGAGAAAGTTCACCAGTCCCATCATGATATTGTCCCCCCTGTTGGGATGAACCTGGGAGTCCGCTCCCAGTCCATCCGCCACATGTTAGCACCCGACAACGTAGCCAACGCAAGCTAGCTAGCGTTAGCTAACGCCAGTTAGCTGTCCCTGCCCCCAGCCAAGCTACTAGCCGACATAGCCTGACTGAAGGTTCCAACACGAAACAACTTTCATCCTCAGTCCATCCGCCGAACGTCCTCCCCGTCCCGGCACAACCCAATCACCACACCCGGTACCGACAAGCCCACGGCACACGGCGCCATCTCCTCCGCTCCGATGCTGCACATCTGGTTCTCTTGGCCAAGACATCCACTCGCTCCAGTGGACAGCGCCGAATAGACCCTGTACCTGGCTGTACCCCCTCCCCTCATGGATAATACCGGTCTTCTTCACATCTCTCTACCGACTACCAGACCGACGCCAACCAGCTCCCCCTAGTGTTAGGCCTCCCACCCCACGATGCTTTGCATAAAAGTAATTGAATGAAACCAATAGTATATCTGCAGAGCCGCAGAGCCCGGAACACTATTCTACAAACGTGTCTAATGTGAAATATATAAGCATGTAAGCAAAACTAGATTTTAGGTCTGTGATGGAAAGTGATTGTTAACATTCTATTTATCACCATCACCATCATCACCACCATCATCATCATCATCATCATCATCATCATCATCTTCACCATCATCATTATCATCATCATCATCACCATTAGTATCATCATCATCATCATCATCATCATCATCATCACCATCATCATCATCATCATCATCATCACCATCATCATCATCATCATCATCATCATCATCATCATCATCATCACCACCACCACCATCATCATCATCATTATCATCATCACTATCATCATCATCATCATCACCACCATCATCATCAAATAGACTGCATGTTATCCATTTAACACCAGAAGCCTTCTTCCCAAGATCAGTGAACTGCAGCTTCTCTGTTGGAGTGGAAAGGTGGGAATATTGTGCTGCACCGAGAGTTGGCTTGACAGCTCGGTTAATGACTGAATTATTTTGAATGAATAGAAATAGAAAATTATATAGTAATAAAAAATGAAACCATAATGGGGCGGACTGTGTGTTAGGGCCAATATTGGATTTAATCGCAGAACAGATTTAAATTATGATCAAATTGAAGCAGTGTTTGTTGACATCCTTTTACCAAAAAGCAAACCAGTGACAGTTGGTGCATGTTTACAGACCCCCAAACCAGAACAACTTTTATGAAATACTTGCGCAGTGGGCAAGGCGCTCGCCACTAACGCAGGAGACGCTGGGTTCGAGCCCAGCTCTCGGCGTTGCTACCGGCAATTGGCAAGTGTTAGAGGGTGGGAAAGCCGGTGGGTGGGGATTGGACGTTGTGGACAGCGACTCCTACAGGTCGGTTTGGTGACGCCGGTGCTGCGGAAGCAGGAAGTGTCGGGGGCAGCGTGAGCCTCCCACGCGTTACTCCTCGCCACTGAGAGTTTGAGCTGCTGCGGTGAAAAGATGCGACAGGCTGCCTCCTCGTGTACCGGAGGGGACACGTGATGCAAGGCTTCTGTCCTCACTACAGCCGACCAGTGGGAGGCATAGTCTAGCAACGTTCAAGACAGGGGAGGGAAGAATTGGATAATACGAAATTGGGATGAGGGAATAATAGAAAAATGGGGAGAAAAAGTGTAAAAAAAAAAGAAGTGTGATCTAAGTGTTCAGATTTGATCAACTCAGAAGTAATCATCACTGGTGATTTTAATTCAGACATAAAAGGACAGTCAGACCTTCAAGGCATTTGATCATTTCTGTTGCACGTTTGATTTTGTACAGCTAATTAAAGAGCCCACTAGGGTTTGTGAAACCTCTGAAACTGTCATTGATCTCATGATAGTATCAGACCAGATGAGTCTTATTTCCTGCACAAGGAAGATCCCTAGAAATATTTTTAACACTAGCACAGCCATGGAGAAAATTACACTAATTCCCGCCGGGAAGGGGTCAGATATTTCAGAAACCGTGCCAGATAAAACGGGTACTTTTAGGAAAAGTCATTGAGTGACAGAGCTGGAGCTCGACCGAGTGACGAGGATACATTATTGAAAATGCCTAGGGGTCATGTGACCCCTTGTCGGCTGTGCTAGTGTTAATTGCCATAACTCCATCAAGATCACAACCCCTCAAAAGATACTCCAAGGACATTTGTATAGATAATCTTAGTGAAGCAGACTGGGCCACTGTTTTGCAATGCGCTGAGGTAGACGAAGCCTGGGGGCTTTTTAAAACCACGTTCTCGGAGTCTGTACATAAGCTGGCAGCAGAGAACCATGGATTAATGATGACATTTTAAATTCCATCAAGGAGAGACATGCTAGTTTTATACAATTTAGGAAGACCAAGGAAGAGCAGCATTGGATTGAATTTAAGGAATTGAGAAATAAAGTGAGTACATTAATTGATGATGCTAAAATACCTTTTTTAATGACAAGTTTATGGAGAACAAAAACAACCCAAGCTAAATGTGGAAAACCCTGAAACAGTTACAGATTAAACACCAAAACTTGTAACATAAGGCTAAAGATCGATGGGAAAACATCAGAAAAATAGAAGTAGCAAACAGCCTGAATGATTACTTTTCAACAGTTGCAAAAAACCTAGTCACTAAATTGCCCATTCAGACAGACCGATTTGGTGTAGATCATATCCAGGATCACCATGCAAAAAAGGGGTGCCTTTTCCTTTAAAAAAAGTGACAGATGAGACAGTGCTTTAAAAGCATCTGGAGCTCAACCCTACTAAAGCTACAGGAGTAGACAACATGGCCACTAGGTTCCTTAGGGATGCGGCTCAGGTTATTTCCCCCAGTATAACGCATATTGTGAATCTTTCCATAGAATCAGGAATGTTTCCAAGCTGGCCAGAGTAATACCACTATACAAAAAAAAGGCAGAAAGCAGGACCATGGAAACTACCGTCCTGTCTCCATCTTGTGTGTCATGTCACTATCCACCACCCTTTCAGAAACCATCCTCCACCCTTTCAGAAACTATCCACCACCATTTCAGAGACTATCCTCCACCCTTTCAGAAACTATCCTCCACCCTTTCAGAAACTATCCTGCACACATTCAGAAACTATCCTCCACCCTTTCAGAAACTATCCTCCACCCTTTCAGAAACTATCCTGCACACATTCAGAAACTATCCTCCACCCTTTCAGAAACTATCCTCCACACATTCAGAAACTATCCTCCACCCTTTCAGAAACTATCCTGCACACATTCAGAAACTATCCTCCACCCTTTCAGAAACTATCCTCCACACATTCAGAAACTATCCTCCACCCTCCTCCACCCTTTCAGAAACTATCCTCCACCATCCTTGAACCGTAAAGTGTCCTCCCTCCAGCACCACAGTCCCATCAGACATGGCCGGTACTTAGTTCTCTGTCTGGAGCCGTGGTCGTTCCTCAACCCTGCACCACATGGCCTGGACCACTGTGGTTTTATCCAGTCTCCAAATCACACACACTGCCTCCAAAATCCTTCTCCCTGCTCCCAACCTCCCAGCCCTCCTTGACACTGCCCTCATTGCCCACAAAACACTTGGCACACCCCATGAACTCTTCACTCTACTCCCATCTAGCCACAGATACAGATCTGTAAAAGAAGTTACAGTAAGAGCTTGGTCCCCTCTGCCATCACTGCCCTCTGTGCCATTTAATAGATGTGTCTTCTTGTGACTATTATGTTCCCTGTGGCTATGTTTTTGTGTTGGATTGAATGATGTTCCTTAATTGTTTTTGTGTGAGCAAATGTTATCTATCAGATTGTAGCAAAGCTGGTGTGTTTCCACTAATGAGTGATTATGGTGATTACATGATTACTTGTTACAGCAAGTACAGCAACTTGCAATGGGCCTGGTCTACAAGATACACTATACGACTAAGGTACCCATGTACATGTCAAAATACTTCCCAAAGGTCAGTGAATACCACAACCACAACACCAGAGGGAGCTCAACAAATCATGTTAAACCCAGATTCGGCTCAAACAAGGGACTAAACATGTTTCGCAATTATGCCACATCAATGTGGAACGCCCTACCCACAGCTGTAAAGGAATGTGAATCACTACCCACTTTTAAAACCACTCTCAAGGAGAACCTACGGGAGACTGCAATTCGAAACTGGCCCCTGTAAATACCCTAAGCTAACCCAACCCCCCCTCCAATGTACAGTAAATATCCTAACCCAGTAATACACGAGACCCTCTTCTTGGACCTAGTAAGGTTTTGTCAATAATCCAATGTGTTACGATAGGGGGGAGAGAAGAACCCAATATGCGGATTGACAGGAGGAAAGAGACGGTGGTTGCTCTTCTCAACGTGGTGTTCTTTTAATATCAGAACTCAGGAGCAAGGCAGGAATATATACAAATACAAAACAAACAGCACAGCAGCGCTGGCGCTAAGTACAAACTCGGACTGAGACACGAAAACAAAGATGAACAAAACAGAATACTAATAAACTTACTAGGACTTAACAAACAGCAGGGCAAGGCAGATGACAGCAATGTACACCAAGATGGCGCTGCTAAGACCGGCCACCGTTCTGTTAGCTCCGTCGAGACTGTGCTTACTTTTGTTAATTTTTATAGTTTTAAGAGTTTTATTTGTACCAACTGTTGGTGCATTAAATGTGTATGACCGTCAGTCACTCATTGACATTGGATTAAGGAAAACTTACCGACTGGATTGCTCTCTGGATCGGATCGCTGAACAACAACAATGGCCAGCTGAGGGGGGGGACTCAGTCGTCACAACCAGGCAGGGATGTCAAGGATTCTATGTGCTTTAAAAGGGGTCTCCAAGTCTTCTCAAAGGTATTCAGGGAGCCAGTAGGGCCTTTGAGGGAGAATCTGAGCTTTTCAAGATTAATAGATAATAGTAGTTCGTTAACCCACCTATTGTGAGATGGAGGTTGAGTATGTTTCCACTTAAAAAGAATAAGTCGCCTGGCCAATAAAGTGGAGAAGGCAAGAACAGGATGTGATATTTTGGAGGGTAGAGGTTGCAGAGGAACACCGAACAAGGCCACAAGAGGATCAGGGGTGATAGTAAGGTTGTAGGCTGTGCCGATAGTTTCAAAAATGTCAGACCAGAATGTGGCAAGGCTGGGGCAGAACATGTGGGTGTGATCGGCAGAGGATTGTTTGCATCTATTACATGCGTCAGAGATGTTGGGATACATTCGAGAGAGTCTCGAGTTTGTGTAGTGGACTTTGTGTATAACCTTGCACTGTGTGAGGCCGTGTCTCGCACAGATGGAAGATGAGTGGACAGAGTCCAATGCCCAACTCCAATACTCATCAGACAGTTCAATTCCCAGCTCCCGCTCCCACGAGTTCTTAGGGCCGGTTCCTGGGGTATCCGTAGCGGAGCTAATCAGGTTGTAGATGTTGGAGATTAGCAGTTTTTTTTCCGGGTTAAGAACCATTAGTGAATCTATAAGGGTTTCAGGGGGCCGACTAGGGAATTTGGGGTTCTGGTTCTGTGTGAAGTGCCTAATTTGGAAACAGGTGGGATTTGGGAAGGTCGAATTTCTTTACGAGGTCTGGAAAAGACATGAAAGTCCCTTGGTCATAGAGATCATTAAAAGTGGTTATCCCTTTGTCAAACCAGACTTGAAAGGAAGAATCAGTGCAAGTTCAAGTTCAAGTTCTTTAATAGTTGTCATACAGAAGTACAGAATACTTTCATACAAAATGCTTCTTACTGTTACGCTCCAGAGACTGTGCTAGACAAGATAGTATCAAATAACATAATAACATAATATAGCATGAATTTAGAAGAAGAAAAATGAGGTCACAGTGTTCGGTATAGACATATGTACAATGTTCTGAGTTACCATATAATATACAATACACAATACTATGCAGTGTACTAATGTACAGTACTATCTAGTGCAAAGCAGAAATGGGATGAGGTACAATTTTAGGTACAATTTACAGTAAGGTGTACGAGTTGTAGTGCAATCCTTCATCCATAAATATAAAGTGTGGGGAGTGGGTGCTACAGTGTGTTTGTTTAAAGTGGGTGTGTGCTATAAAGTGTGTGGAGTGGGTGCTACAGTGTGTTTGTTTAAAGTGAGTGTGTGCGTGTGGATGTGTGTGCTATGTGCGTTTGGTGGTTGTTGTTGTGTAGTGTTCATTCATTGTTCGTTTAGCAGCCTGATGGCCTGGGGATAGAAGCTTCTTCTGAGTCTTTCTGTGCTCGCCTTGAGACTCCGGTATCGCTTGCCTGACCGCAGCAGTTCAAAGAGGCAGTTGTTCGGGTGACTGGAGTCTTTAATGATTCTCTTAGCCTTGCCCTTGCAACGCTTGTAGTAAATGTTCTGGAGGGTGGGGAGCCCCCCTCCAATTGTGCGTTCGGCTGAACGTGTCACTCTTTGTAGTCTGCTTCGGTCTTGTGCAGTGCTATTCCCAAACCAGGAGGTGATGTTGCCGGTCAAGATGCTCTCTATTGTACATGAGTAGAAGTTCTTAAGGATCTTCTGGCTGACTTGGAACTTCCTTAGGCGCCTGAGGAAGTAGAGGCGTTGTCGTGCCTTCTTCACAACACTGTCAATGTGTGTGGTCCATGTCAAGTCCTCGGATATGTAGGCTCCGAGGTACTTAAAGCTGTTGACTCTCTCAACCGGTGCCCCGTCGATGCTGAGGGAGCTGTAGTCCTTGACCCCCGACCTCCTGAAGTCCACAATCATCTCCTTTGTTTTGCTGACGTTCAGGGAGAGGCTGTTTTCCTGGCACCATCCCGCCAGGACCTTGACCTCTTCCAGGTAGGCCCTCTCGTCGTTGGCAGAGATCAGGCCCACCACCACTGTGTCGTCAGCAAATTTGATGATTGTATTGCTACTCCGCTGAGCCACACAGTCGTGTGTGTACAGGGAGTAGAGGAGGGGACTCAGAACACAGCCCTGGGGGGCCCCTATGTTGAGGGTGATGGATGAGGAGGTGCAGTTGCCTGCTCTCACCACCTGGGGTCTGCCAGTCAGGAAGTCCAAGACCCACTGGCAGAGGTCATAGCCCAAGCCCAGGTCCCTGAGCTTGGCTATGAGTATGGAGGGGACTATGGTATTGAATGCTGAGCTGTAGTCGATGAATAGCATTCTCACATAGTTCCCCTGCCTCTTGTCCAGGTGTGATGCTGCTGTGTGCAGCACATGTGATATGGCGTCCTCCGTGGACCTGTTGGGGCGGTATGCAAATTGCAGGGGGTCCATGTTGATGGGGAGGGAGGAGCAGATGTAGCCCTTTACTAGCTTCTCAAAGCACTTCATGGCTATGGAGGTGAGAGCTACAGGGCGGTAGTCGTTGAGGCAAGCAGGCTTGGATTTTTTGGGTACAGGGATAATAGTGGACTTCTTCAGGCAGGTGGGGATGACAGCCTGTTCTAAGGACAGGTTAAATATGTCAGTGAATACTGGGGCCAGTTGGTCGGCACAGACTTTTAGGACGCGGCTGGGGATGCCGTCCGGACCTGCTGCCTTCCTGATATTCACTTTTTTAAAGGTCCGCCTCACCTCATGCTCTGTTACCCTGAACACTGCGCCTCCATCAGCAGCCGACCCCCCCCCCCCATTGCCGAGGCTTGTGAGCTGGTGTTGTTATTACCAGCATCAAACCTCGCATAGAAGGTATTGAGGTCATTTGCTAAGGAGATGTCACTGTTCAGTTTGAGGGAGGCGCCTTTGTAGTCTGTCATCGTTTTGAGCCCCTGCCACATAGCTCTAGAGTCAGCTTGTTCAAACTGGAGTTCAATTGTATCCCTGTAGCGTCGTTTGGCCTCTGATACTGTCCTCCTTACGTTGTATCGCGCCACCTTGTGGTCATTCATGTTGCCTGCCACTAGGCCGTCGTTGTATGCTTTGGTGCGCTCTCTCAGAGCTTCACGGACGGATTTGTCTACCCAGGGTTTTTGATTTGGGTAAACTTTCATTTTGGTAGTGGGGATTGTTTCTTTCACCCTAGTACAAACATAGTCCAGCACTGTCTCCGTGTAGACATTAATGTTATCTGTGTCGCGGAACACATTCCAGTCTGTGTAGTGAAACACTGACCGGATCGTCTCCTCTGACGTCAAATCCCATTTCTGCACCTCTCGCGAGACTATGGGAGTACTTTTAATTCTCTGTTTGTACTTTGGTAAAAGAAAGATGGACGCGTGATCTGACTTACCAAAGCCACTATCAGAATGAGCCTTGTAGCCACCTTTAAATTGCGTGTAACAGTGATCTAGGATGTTACCGCCTCTGGTGTTGCAAGTCACATGCTGATAGAAGTCAGGCAATACCTTTCTCAGATTGGCGCTATTGAAATCTCCCAGCACTAAAATGGCGGCGTTAACATTCGCCACTTGGATTCTATTTACCTCGTCGTGGAGTCTGGAGAGCGCAACCTTGTTGCTGGCTTGCGGTGGAATATACACTCCGACCAGGACGATCGCCGTTAACTCCCTCGGGAGGAAGAAAGGACGACACTTGATGGTTATATATTCCAGTTCTGGGGAGCAGTGGTTGGATAATTCCTTCACGTTAGTTGGATCGCTCCAATTTTTGTTAAACATGAAGGCAATACCTCCTCCACGTTGTTTACCGGACTCTGCTGATGTCCGATCCTTGCGATGGATAAAGAAGTGATCTGCTGGTTGAATTGCGTGGTCTGGAACCTCCGGTGTGAGCCATGTTTCGGTGAAGCAGAGGACGTTGCAGTCCCTAACGTCTCTTTGATATTGAATCCTTGCTCGGATGTCATCCAGTTTATTGTCAATTGATTGTACATTGGCTAGCAATATACTGGGCAGTGGTGTACGGTGGCGTCTGGATCTCAGCCTGTTACGGATCCCAGCCCTCTTCCCTCGCCGTCTGGTTCCTCTGTTCCTGGGGTCTAGGAACAAAGGATCTGGTCCTGATCTCCGGAGAATTTCTTCAGGCCATTGATGCGGTTCGGAAAGCTGATCCAGTGAGTAATCCAGTTGGTAAGTTTCCCGTAATCCAATGTCTATGAGTGACTGACGGTCATATACATTAAATGCACCAACAGTTGGTACGAACAAAACTCTAAAAACTATAAATATTAACAAAAGTAAACACAGTCTCGACGGAGCGAACAGAGAGGCAGCCGGTCGGAGCAGCGCCATCTCATCAAGAGGGCAGGAATAAATGATTGTTAAAAGTGGGGGAGAGGTCAGAGGCCCTATGGAGGCCGAGGCTTTTCCTGATTTGAATCCAAATTTTTGTGGAGTCGACCACCATTGGGTTTGCAGTGAGTCCAGTAACCGACATAGGGAGTTGGGAGCACAGCAGAGAGCGAAGAGAGTATCTAGAGGAAGAGAGTTCCATGCCGACCCACACCGGGCCTAAGTTGTGTGTCGTGCCCCTCATCCAATATAAAAGTTTGTGTATGTTACACGCCCAGTAGTAGTGCTGGAAGTTAGGCAGTGCCAGTCCCCCTAGCTCTTTGGGGAGTTGTAGTATTGATCTCCTCATCCATGGGATCTTATTGCCCCAGAGGAAGGAGCTTATTAATCGGTCAAGTGTTTTAAAGAACGACTTCTTAATGAGGACTGGGATATGGGTGAAGAGATATAAAAACTTTGGTAGCACTACCATTTTAATTAAATTGACTCTACCCACTAGAGACAGTGTACCCACTAGAGACAGTGGAAGACATGTCCACCTGTTGAAGTCTAGTTTGCACTTTTCAAGAAGAGGTGAGAAGTTTTTCGAGAACATTGTTTGGATTGAGTTGGTGATGTTAACCCCTAGATATCTGAATCCATCTGTTGTATAATTAAAGGGGAAGAAAGTCCGGGGTATTTTTTTGGCTGAGGAGTTGATTGGAAAGAGTTCGCTTTTATGAAGGTTTAGCTTATAGCCCGAGTAGAACCCGAACTTGTCCAGTATATTAAGAATTATAGGGAGAGAGGCGGTCGGGTTAGATATATACATCAGGAGGTCGTCTGCATATAGGGACAGTTTATGAACTTTTCCGACCCGTGTGATGCCTTCAAACCTCTCTTCCTGTCTTAACCAGATGGCCAGTGGTTCGATGGCTAGGGCGAACAGAAGGGGGGAAAGGGGGCAGCCCTGTCTGGTGCCTCGATGAAGGGGAAATGGGGCTGACTGAAGTCCGTTTGTATGGACTGAGGCGACTGGGTGAGTGTAGAGTAACTTAATCCAGGCAATAAAGTCAGGGCTAAAACCGAATTTCAGCAGTATAAAGAAGAGGTAGCCCCACTCCACTCTGTCAAAGGCCTTCTCTGCATCCAGGGAGACAATTACTTCTGGTGACATAGAGTTAGGGGAATTGAGTATATTAAGAAGCCTTCTAGTGTTATGAAAGGAGTGTCTACCCAGCATGATCCTGTTTGGTCAATTGAGATTAAACTTGGTAATACCTGTTGTAAACGTTTGGCTAGGATTTTGGATAGAATTTTTAAGTCTACATTTAAAAGTGAAATGGGTATATAGCTGCCACATAGAAGAGGGTCCTTGTCTTTCTTGAGCAGGAGAGAGATCGATGCCTCAGACATAGTTAGGGGCATGTGACCCTTCGAAAAGGACTTGTTATACATTTCCTGGAGAATTGGAGCGTTGGATGTAGAGAATGACTTAAAAAATTCCACGGTGAACCCATCTGGGCCCGGTGTTTTACCATTCTGTAGAGACGTAATTGCTTCCAGTACTTCTGTAATCTTAATCGGACCGCCCAGTGCCTTAGCTAGGTCTTGATCAATATTGGGGAAGGCAATCTCCTCTAGAGGGTTGTCCCCTTCCCATATGTCTGAAGAACACTGTGAGGTATACAGTTCTGAATAAAAGGCAAGGAACGTCTTATTAATCTCTACAGGGTCTAAAATAACATCACCAGTCATGGATCGGATCTTGGGGATCAGTCTGGATAGGAATTTGTCACCAAATTCAAAGAACCGCTGTTTGGTCAAGAATAGCTGCTTCTGTGTTTTATTTGTGGTCAGTAAATTGAATTTAGATTGGAGTTGAAGACGTTCTTTATAAAGGGCCGGAGTAGGGGCTGAGGCGTAAAGGCTATCAACCCTAGCTATATGTTCTGCGGTTGCAGTCAGATCAGCTCTTTCTGTTTTATTTAAGATGGAGATAAAAGAAATTGCCTGACCCCGCATATATGCCTTAAAGGTTTCCCATAAGGTGCACCTAGAGATTTCGGGAAAGTCATTGGTGTCTATAAATAAGGAAATATATACCTCAAGAAATTCCTTGAAAGGAGTTTGGGCCAACATTGATGAGTTGAGCCTCCATTGTCGGAAAGGGGGAACATATCTAGAAAAGGTAATATCGACTGAGGTGGGGGCGTGGTCTGAGATCACAATACTGTGGTACTCACAGGAATGTACATCTGACAGGTAGCGGTTGTCCAAAAGGAAGAAGTCAACACGCGAATAAGAGTGGTGTACATGTGAGAAAAAAGAAAAAGCTTTATTTGAATGTGGTTTAGCTCTCCAGGGGTCGAATAAACCTAAACTATTTTTATATGTGTTGATCATTTTAGCTGATTTGGATATGAAGTGGGGGTTGGACGACAACCTATCTAAGGTGGGGTCCTGTACCAGATTAAAGTCACCACCGATAATTAAATAATGGTCATCTACCTTGGGAAAGGAGGAGAAGAAATTGGATATGAATTTGTCATCATCCCAGTTAGGTGCATAGACACATGCCATAATCACAGGTGTACCACATAGCCTACCTGAAATAATCACAAATCGTCCATTAGGGTCTTCAATAGAATTTGATAACTCGAAGGGGATATTTTTATTTATAAGGATGGCAGCACCTCTTGCTCTAGCTGAGAATTTAGAATGAAATATATTCCCTATCCAGGGGCGCTTGATTCGATGAACCTCTGTCGACCGAAGATGAGTTTCCTGCAAAAAGAAAATGTCACCCCTGAGTTGCTTTAGATGATTCATTACTTTATATATTTTTACAGGCTGGTTGGCACCCTTCAGATTCCAAGAGATAAAGCGAAGGTTCTTACCCTGACCAATCATATTGAGATTTTATGTAGGGAGCCACGACATTCCAAGACCTGATGAGATTTCTGAGCCAAAGGAAGAGGGAGGGGGGGGGGGGGGGGTAAAAAAAAAAAAAAAAAAGGGGGAAACAAACAATAGCTTTCATAGTAAACAAGGAGTGGTGCGATCCATGCAACGCAAAGGAATCGTCTAACCACTGCTCCCCAGACCTGGAGTTTATCACCATCAAATGCCGACCTTTCTTTCTTCCGAGGGAGTTAATGTCCATCATCCTGATCGGAGCGTATATTCCACCACATGCAAACACTGGGGCCACACTCTCGAAGCTTCACGATGAGGTAAACAAACTACAGACAGCTAATGTTGACGCTGCCATTTTGGTTCTGGGCGATTTCAACAGCGCAAGTCTTAAAAAGGTGTTGCCGAATTTCTATCAGCATGTGACCTGTCCCACCAGAGGCGAGAACATATTAGACCATGTATACTCGCAATTTAAGAACGGGTACAAGGCACAGGCTCTTAGTCCATTCGGCAAGTCGGACCACGCCGCCATCTTTCTTTTGCCAAAGTACAAACAAAGTCTCAAGCGTGCGCCGGTAGTATCGCGAGAGGTTAAGCGTTGGACTGTGGTGTCAGAGGAGACACTCCAGGCTGCACTGGAATGCACAGACTGGAGTGTGTTCCGTGATAACACAGCCAATATTAACGAATACACTGAAACGGTGCTTGACTTTGTCTGTACTCTGGAAACAATCCCCTCTATAACAATTAGAGTTTACCCAAATCAAAAGCCCTGGGTAGATAAATCCGTCCGTGAGGCTCTGAAAGTGCACACCTCAGCCTACAACGCCGGGCTTGTGACAGGCAACATGAATGACCACAAGGTGGCGAGATACAACATCAGGAGAGCCGTAATAGAGGCAAAACGGTGTTATAGGGATAAAGTTGAACTTCAGTTTGAACAGGCTGACTCTAGAGGTATGTGGCACTGTGGCAGGGCCTCAGAACGATGACAGATTACAAAGGCACCTCCCTCAAACTGAACAGTGACATCTCCTTAGCAAATTATCTCAATACCTTCTATGCGAGGTTTGAGGCTGTGAATAACAACACCAGCCTACAAACCACTGCAATGGAGCGGGGGGCGCTGCTGATGGAGATTAGGTGTTCAGGATAACAGAACATGAGGTGAGGCGGACCTTTAAGAAAGTGAATATCAGGAAGGCAGCAGGACCGGACGGCATCCCCGGCCGCGTCCTAAAAGTCTGTGCCGACCAACTGGCCCCGGTATTCACTGACATATTTAACCTGTCCTTAGAACAGGCTGTCATCCCCACCTGTCTGAAGAAGTCCACCATTATCCCTGTACCCAAAAAATCTACGCCCGCTTACTTCAACGACTACCGCCCTGTAGCTCTCACCTCCATAGCCATGAAGTGCTTTGAGAAGCTAGTGAAGGGCTACATCTGTTCCTCCCTCCCCATCAACCTGGACCCCCTGCAATTTGCATATCGCCCCAACAGGTCCACGGAGGACACCATAGCCCATGTGCTGCACACAGCAGCATCACACCTGGACAAGAGGCAGGGGAACTATGTGAGAATGCTGTTCATCGACTACAGCTCAGCATTCAATACCATAGTCCCCTCCAAACTCATAGCCAAGCTCAGGGACCTGGGCTTGAACTATGACCTCTGCCAGTGGGTCTTGGACTTCCTGACGGGTAGACCTCAGGTGGTAAGAGCAGGCAACTGCACCTCCTCATCAATCACGCTCAACATAGGGGCCCCCCAGGGCTGTGTTCTGAGTCCCCTCCTCTACTCCCTGTACACACATGACTGTGTGGCACAGCGGAACAACAACACAATCATCAAATTTGCTGATGACACAGTAGTGGTGGGCCTGATCTCTGCCAAGGACGAGAGGGCCTACCTAGAAGAGGTAGAGAATCTGTCGCAGTGGTGTCAGGAGAACTGCCTCTCCCTGAACGTCAGCAAAACAAAAGAAATTATTGTGGACTTCAGGAGGTCGCGGGTCAGGGACTACAGCCCCCTCAGCATCGACGGGGCACCGGTTGAGAGAGTGAACAGTTTCAAGTACCTCGGAGTCCACATATCCGAGGAATTGACATGGACCACACACATTAATAACTTTAATAATAACTTTATTTGTATAGCACTTTTCATACAGAGGTTGCAGTTCAAAGTGCTTCACAACAGTAAAAAATACAGGCATAAGCGAGCATAAAAAGATAGACAGGTAGAATCACAGTGTTTCACATTAGGATCTAGCATCCCAATAGGCTCTCCGCGTACAGTTTTCAGTAACACAAATAGTAAAAATAGTTTAAAATGATTCAGTTTAAAAATAGTAAAATAAAAATAAAATAAAATAAAATAAAAATTATAAAATAGAACGGACATAAAAAATACAGGCATGAGCGAGCATAGCAAGATATGGCAAGTGACAACAATGCATAAAGTTTACAGACAATCCATGCGGATTGATCTGCCATAAGCAAGTGAAAGTTTACAGACAATCCATGCTGATTGATCTGCCATAAGCAATATAGATATAAGAAGGGAAGTGGGGAGTGGGCCACAATGCCACAATGCTACAGCCAGGACACAGTTAACCTGGTTCTACTAACAGCCAGGACACAGTTAACCTGGTTCTACTACAGCCAGGACACAGTTAACCTGGTTCTACAACAGCCAGGACACAGTTAACCTGGTTCTACTACAGCCAGGACACAGTTAACCTGGTTCTACAATGCTACAGCCAGGACACAGTTAACCTGGTTCTACTAACAGCCAGGACACAGTTAACCTGGTTCTACTACAGCCAGGACACAGTTAACCTGGTTCTGATTGATCTGCCATAAGCATAAGATTACAGTCTGTTCTAACAAACCAAACTGCCATGTATTAAAGTTTACAGACAATCCATGCTGATTGATCTGCCATAAGCATAGTGTTTCACATTAGGATCTAGCATCCTAATAGGCTCTCTATTCAGTAATTAAAAAGTGCACTAACCGACGGACATAAAAAAAATAAAAAATAAAAAAATACAGGCATGAGCGAGCATAGCAAATAATAAGAATAGTTTAAAATGATTCAGTTTAAAAATAGTCATCAGTAAGAAGTAAAAAGTGCAATAACCGACACATGAATTTGATAGGCAGTGTAAAAGAGTAGGCAGGGTAAGAATAAATACAAGTTGTGTCAGGATATCCCTGATGTTTCCTCTTGCCACTAGGTGGTAGCAGATATCTATCAGTGAAATGCCTGAGCAAAGAGATAGGTTTTAAGCTGTCTTTTAAAGATGTCTAGCGAGTTGGCTTCCCTGATGTTTTGGGGTAGTTTGTTCCATAGTTTTGGGGCATAGTTGATAAAGGCTGCATTACCGATCCTCTTTTGACTGCTTCTGGGAGCCTCTAGTAGTCCAGCAGCTGATGATCGCAGTGTTCTTGCTGGTGTGTAATTTATTAGAGTTTGACAGTGTTGTGAAGAAAGCACGGCAACGCCTCTACTTCCTCAGGCGCCTAAGGAAGTTCCAAGTCAGTCAGAAAATCCTTAAGAACTTCTACTCATGCACAATAGAGAGCATCCTGACTGGCAATATCACCTCCTGGTTTGGGAATAGCACCGCACAAGACCGTAGCAGACTACAGAGAGTGGCCCGTTCAGCCGAACGCACAATTGGAGGGGGGCTTCCCACTCTCCAGAACATTTACAACAAGCGGTGCATGGGTAAGGCTAAGATAATTATCAAAGACTCCAGCCACCCAAACAACTGCCTCTTTGAACTGCTGCGGTCAGGCAAGCGATACCGGAGTCTCATGGCAAGCACAGAAAGACTCAGAAGAAGCTTCTATCCCCAGGCCATCAGGATGCTCAACGAACAATAACACTATGTAACAACCATTAAATGCACTCACATCACACACATCCACACACACATACTCACTTAAACAAACAACTCACTGCAGCACCCACTTTACACACTTTAGAACACCTAAACACACCTCATATTTATTGGTAAATAATTTGCACTACAACCCATACCTCATTACACCTTACTGTAAATTGTACCTAAATTGTACCTGATCCCATTTCTGCTTTGCACTATATAGTATGTTGTATATTAGTATATTGTATAGTATATTGTATGGTAACTCAGTTACTTCTAGTCTGCATTGAACATTGTACATATGTACATACTGAACACTTGTGTCCACGTACGTGACTTCTATTTTTTACTTGCTATACTTATTTTATACTTATCTATTTTTGTCTAGCACAGTCTCTGTAACAGAAAGAAGCATTTTGTATAAAAGTATTCTGTACTTCTGTATGACAACTAATAAAGAAACTTGAAACTTGAAAACTTGAATGTACAAACAGGAACGGGAACACGGAGGTATGATGCCATACAGGAAGTGGGAACAGGACACACTAATATACCCAGACTAATTACAATGGTTACTAATGATAAACAGCTGGGGGAAGAAGGCACTAGAACTAATACAATACAACAATACTGGAACAAGGACTAGGCTAAATACAAAAACACAGAATCAGAATGCCAACACAGAAAACACCTAAACAGACAACACTTGTAACATAGACACTAATTGCCACAGTAGAATGTTATTAATGTGACCAAGCAAGATCAATGTTGACTGCATCGTCTGCAGGTGACCGCTAGATGGCGGTATGCCACAACTGTCAACTCTTTGCCTGGGGCATTCTCTCTCCCAGACATGAGCTGGTCTGGGAGCGTGACACCAATGTACAGTTACCCCTGGCTATGGGTCTAATACACCCGTCGCTTATCAATGACTTGCTTGGAGTCAACATATACGAAATGGATTGTTTTTTCATCGGTACATTTCCGTTTTATACCGTTTTGATTACGAGTATAGTTTTGGAGATTTCTAGTAATTCCAGAGAAATATGCGATAATCGCCCTTTAGTGGAATACACAAAACACGTTTGTTTTTCGGCTGATTTATGAATCGTTTTCAAATAAACACTAGATTATCGATAGTATGTATCCTTATGCATGATACAAAAGCGGGCTGAAAATCGCTTATTCGTGACTTGCTCAGCGCTAACATCACACACACACACACACACACTCCGATGGCGGTGATAGGAACATCTGATTAACCCAAGATTCGTAACATAAATTCCTTACCTCACATCAGATGTTCTGCAAAAAGATTAATCCAATTCCTGATCGGCATTTCAAATATCGATCGCGTTTATTGATCCAACGTTATAGTCCAAAACACATAATCGACGCTGCTCTGAGTGTCCTCAGTCAATGTGGTAACACGATACTGCTTGCCTGAGAAGGGAAACCCGGACCGGAGTAATTTTTTCGATGCACATTCCCAGCCAATCCAATCCAATGATGTGCAATACCATCCGGGAGACGATAGGCGGCTGTATTTGCCCTTTTGTGAGCTCAGACCCATTCCCAATGATAACATCCGGTTGGATGGATACAAATGAATGGATATCGCTAATAAAAGAAATAGTGATTAAAACCCGACTATACTCGTGATTGGCACGGAACGGTTGGCTAGTTAACCCGACTATACTCGTGGTTGGCACGGAATGGGTTAAAATCCCAAAGTACTTTACAGGCAGTAAAAAGTTAATCAGAATAACATAACCACACATGTTACATCACATATAAATTAAAAGTTTGTAAAATACTTTAAAAACTAAATTTATTAAAATAACAATCACAATACACAAATGTTACATACATGATCAATTAAAAGCCTGACTGTATAAAAAGGTTTTAAGACCCTGTTTAAAAGACTATCAGTAGACCTGATTTCACAAGGTAGCTGATTCCATAATTTGGGTGCTATGACTGAAAAAGCCCGGTCACCTTTGGTTTTTAGTTTGGTCCGGGGGACGACGAGCACTCCTTGGTCATGAGCTCACTAATGTAGCTTGAGGCTTCAAAGTTTAGAGCCTTGTAGGTGGTGAGTGCAATTAAAAAATCAATCCTGTATTTTACAGGTAGCCATTGTAGCGTGGTTAATACAGGGGTAATGTGCTCTCTGCGATTGGTTCTGGTCAACAATCTGGCGGCCGCATTCTGAATGGTTTGTAGTTGAGTGAAAGCTGCTTTGTATATAAATTAGAGGTGGGCATAGATAATTTTTTTTAATCTAGATTAATCTATCTGCAATCCTGGATTTAATCTATTAAAATGACTAAAAGAAAAAAAGAGTCTGCCGAAGGCATTCAAAATGTGTGTTCTACCCAAATAATGACCAGAAGTAAGTCCTTACTTTTTCTTTTTCCTCCTTACGTTTCTCAGGCCAGGTGGCCCATTACACCATGAGCCCATATCCCGTTTCCAAAATGCATTACAGACTGTTTGAAAAAGCTGTTTTGCTATGATAATTGGTAATGAAATATCAAAATAATGTTCAATAAGATGTACTTGTGTTTAATAAGTTGTTTTATTCAGAAGTTAACACAAATAAATAATATTACCAGTACAGAACAGTACAGTATCTAGCACACTCTCAGGAGCAAAACAGAAAGAAGCATTTCAAACTTGAACTATGTGACATGGCTTGACTCAATCAGTCCAATCTCTATTTCTCCTTCTTCCACCAGTCACTCAGGCAGACCAGCTTGTTTTATGTAGCGGTGTCTACTTATAGTGCCTATAATATTTGTCCTGTTGGGTGCCAGACAGGGCCAAACCCTGCCAATGCAAATCAAATACAAATTTTAATTGGTTAATTAGGCCTATAGCTCCAGCATAAGACTGTACCACATAAAGGTAGACAAATAATTGTATTAATAGTAGGCCTAGACTACTGAGCAAGCTAAATCATAGGTTCGTTTGCTAAAATGTAACAATCAATTACCTTTTCATAAATTCAAAAACCACTCAAGAGTCATGCTCAATTCAAAATCAAAATGTCCATGTATTGGATTCAATTCAAATCATAAGCAAACATTTAAATTTCATTGTAGTCAAGTCAAGTCAAGTCAAAAGTTTTAATTGTCACGGCATACAGGTATACAATGAAATGCGGCTGGTCTTGCCCGCGACGATGTGCAATACAGTGGTACAACATATAATAGAATCCAATAAAAATACAGTGGTACAACATATTAATAGAATCCAGTAAAAAACAACAGTGCAATAAACAGGTACATGGTGTGCCATCTCGGTATCTGTACATAGTATTTACAGAGCATATAGGACATGCTAGGTAGCTTTAGTAGTGCAATACACTGTTCCTGATGTTATACTAATTTAAAGTGGCCTTTCCTCTGGCCATAAGTGTGCGTATGTGCGGCATGAGTGTTAAAGTGGCTGCTAGTGTGTGAGCGTGCTCAGTGTGCGTGTCGTGTGTGTGCTTGTGTGTGCTTGTGTGTGGATAGTTCAGTTTCTGTGTCTCTCAATGTTCATTGTTCAAGGCTCTGATGGCCTGGGGGAAGAAGCTTAGCCTAAGCCTCTCTGTCCTAGTAGCTGGGGTTCGCAGGCGTCTGCCTGACCTCAGCAGCTGGAACAGGCTGTTATTGGGGTGGTGGGGGTCTTTCATTATCCTGCAGGCTCTGGATTTGCACCTCTTGTTGTATAGAGCCTGCAGGGGAGGTAGCGCAATACCCGTGGTACGCTCGGCTGAGCGCACCACTCTCTGTAGGGCCTTCTTGTCCTGTGCCGTGCTGTTCCCATACCAGGCAGTGATGTTTCCGGTCAAGATGCTCTCTACAGCACCTGAGTAGAAGGACTGGAGTATCTTCCCCGATACTCTGAACTTCCTTAACTGTCTCAGGTGGTAGAGGCGCTGCTTCGCTTTCTTTACTACTGTGTCTATGTGTGTTGACCATGTCAGATCCTCTGAGATGTGGACCCCCAGGTACTTGAAGCTGCTCACCCTGTCCACGGTAGCCCCGTTAATCATCAGTGGTGTGTGTGTCTCCTGCTGTCCTCTCCTATAATCCACGATCAGCTCCTTGGTTTTACCAATGTTCAGGAGCAGGCTGTTGTCCTGGCACCAACGTTCCAGTACCTCAACCTCCTCTCGGTAGGCCTTCTCGTCGTTGTCCGAGATCAGCCCCACCACCACCGTGTCGTCGGCGAACTTCACTATGGAGTTGGAGCTGAACTTGGCCACACAATCGTGTGTGTAGAGTGAGTACAGCAGGGGGCTTAGAACACAGCCCTGGGGGGACCCGATGCTCAGGGTGATGGTGTTGGAGGTCTGACCCCCCACCCTGACCGCCTGGGGTCTTTCACTCAGAAAGTCCAGTACCCAGGCGCTCAGGGCGGCGTTCAGACCTAGCTCGATCAGCTTGTCCACCAGTCTGGTGGGGACTATGGTGTTGAACGCTGAGCTGTAGTCAATGAACAACAGTCTCACATAGCCCCCCTCCTGACGGTCAAGGTGGGAGAGAGTGCTGTGCAGTACCTGGGAGACCGCGTCGTCAGTGGACCTGTTTGTCCTGTATGCAAATTGCATAGGGTCCATATCACTGGGGAGAGAGGCACAAATGTGGTCCTTGACCAGCCTCTCGCAACATTTCATGACCACAGAGGTGAGTGCCACCGGTCTGTAGTCATTTGGGCATGTTGGGGAGGGTTTCTTCGGTACAGGGATGATGGTAGACATCTTGAAGCAGGCAGGGACTACTGACTCCGCCAGGGATTGATTATATATGGCGGTGAACACCGGGGCAAGCTGGTTTGCACAGGACTTAAGTATGCGTCCTGTTATACCATCTGGACCCGCAGCCTTCCTGGTGTTCACCTGCATAAATGCTCTTCTCACACTGTGTTCCGACAACGAGAGAGCGCCCCCGCCCCCCCGCGGTTGCCCCCCCCCCCCTCCACAACAGCCGGTGCGCCAGTGACGTCACTAGCCAGAGGGCTAGCGACGACACTATCTACACCGAACCGAGCGTAGAAGGAGTTGAGTTTGTCCGCGAGAGAGGCGTCGTCGCTTTGTAGTCAGTTATTGTCTTCAGTCCCCTCCACAAGCCTCTTGTGTCGTTTTGTGCCATTTGTGTCTCCAGTTTCTCAGCATATGTCCTCTTAGCAAGTTTAACAGCCTTGCGCAGAGTGTAGACTGAAGCCTTGTACTCTTCCATATTTCCTGACTCTCTGCCCAGGTTATAAGCCGTGGTGCGTGAGTTCAGGGCTGTTCTTATAGTGCTGTCCACCCAAGGTTTCTGGTTTGGGAAAACCCACGCCTTCTTTGTGAGGACAATACCGTCTGCCACAGTTGCTATGTAACTCACAACGGTATCAGCGTACTCGCTGACGTCACTGGCGCTTCCTTTAAACATGTCCCAGTCTGTATCCTCGAACGCATCACGGAGCGCGGCCTCTGATTCGTCAGACCACTTTTTTGTCTCACGTGACACAACGACGTCACGCGATCTTTGTTTGTATGCTGGGATTAAAAAAATGGAGTCGTGATCGCTCGCGCTTGCAGAGCCCATCAGTGGCGGAGCCGCTACAGCCTTGTAGCCAGCTTTGAACGGGGTGTAACAGTGGTCGAGTGTGTTTCCCCCTTTTGTGGAGCAGGCGATGTGCTGAAAAAAGGTCGGCATCACTTTTTTCAGATTTGCCTGGTTGAAGTCACCAGTCACTATCGTCGCGGCTTCCGGGTGCTTGATTTGTTGTTTGTTGATGTGGTCGTGTAATTCCACCAGCGCTTTGCCAGTATTTGCCTGTGGGTGAATATACACGACGGATAAAATGACCGCGGTAAACTCACGGGGTAGGTGGTACGGGCGGCACAGGATTTGGAGATGTTCCATATCTGGGGAGCATGAACTTGAGAGGACATGTACTTCCTTGGGATTAACCCAGAGATTGTTTGTGAGGATGCAGACCCCACCTCCGATGCTCTTCCCAGAGGCTGCCGTGCGATCTGCTCTCAGGACGGTGAAATTGTCCGATGGAGAGACGCTGTTGTCCGGCGTCGCTGGCTTGAGCCATGTCTCCGTGAAACACATAACGTTAACGTCTCTCATCTCCCGTTGGAATCGGACCCTCGCTCTCAAGTCGTCCATCCTTCCCTCCAACGAACGTGCATTCGCCAGAAAGATGGATGGAATTGCTGGACGGTAAGCAGATCTTTTTAATCTGAGTCTGATACCGCCTCGTCTTCCTCTATGCTTCTTTCTGCCGTTTCCTTTGTTGCCGATCTCCCGCTTGATTTCTGTTAGCCATTCTGGGCATAAAGTGTCTCCCAACTCCTCTTTGAGTCCGGAGTTTAGGTCCATAAGTGTCTGGCGGTCGTATGACATACCCGCCAGTGATGTTTTAATAAAAAAAGTAGAAAAAACAAACATAATAGCTAAAAATGTGCACAATCGTCGCGGAGCTAAACCAAAGGCGACTGACCGGGGTCGCGCCATATCTAAGCAAACATTTAAATTTCGTTGTATACTGTGCAATGACAATTAAAAGTCTATTTTATTCTATAAAACAAACAATTCATTTTCAGTCCAGCATGTATGTTAACCTCCCATAAACCAGTCAGGTCACTCAATTCAGTTCAGTCCGTGGGGCAGCAGTGGCCTAAAGGTTAGAGAATCGGGTTTGTGACCGGAAGGTTGCCGGTTTGATCCCTGGGACCGGCAGGAACACCAACCGCTGAATTGCCCTTGAGCAAGGCACTTAACCCCCAACTGCTCCAGTGGAGTTGCTCAGTGGCCAATGGTGTCAACTGTGGTTGTACTGGGCAGCTCCCAGGTGTGAATGGAACTGTGTGTTACGACCCTGGCTCAAAGGCACGCAACCTATGTGCAAACCAACACCAAAACCCCGTGCTCTAACTCAAAATGCTACTATATTAAGGAACTATTAGTGTAAACCAAAGGACAAGGACTGGAAGAACGTGACAGCTCTTCCTCTAAGCACAGACACTGCATGTGTGTTACCAGGGCTGGTTTTAAAGCTCCCAGCAGGTAACCAATCAGCACTAATTAGCTAATTGGCAGCCCTCAACCTGCATGCACAGTGACACAGGAGTGATCAGGCTCCTGGTACATAACACCTCCCACAACAAACTGGTTGCCCCAGAGGCAACCACCACACAACAACCCATAAACAAAAACAACAAAAACAACTGTGACCCATTAATTTTCAGGGCCACTACCACAACAGCGATAGCGGGTCGGCCCCTGTCGAACACGACCACCAACCGTGTTGTATGCTCCCTTTCAACAGGCCCCTCCACCGATACCGACCTGTCAAAAATAGACTGCAAACCAACATCAATCTGAGAACTAATCTCACTGCGCTCAACAGAACAGAACACAGCAAAACAAAAACCATAGATCACTGATACCACCACCGTGCCCATATCCATCCCACCTGGCACTGGCAGTTCAGGATACTGCAAACCGTGAACATCCAGAGTAGGATGTACCGCCTCAGGTACAGCCCCACCGTCCCTGGAACATGGCAGTACGACAGTCACAAAAACGTCTGGAACACCATCTAAAATGGCGTCACCCAAAATAACATTGTCCTGATCAAAATCAAAATGGCTGCCACTCAACAGACGAGGTCGCGAAGGCGGCTCCTGCTCCACAGGACACGGGTAACTAGGTTGACCAGCACACCTAGTGCATGGCAGAGAATCAGTGTGGACATGTGGATCAATGTCAGAATCATCAACTGACATACTGGGACCATCCCTGACCACAAGTGAAACATTAGGGACAATAGAGCTACTGTGGGAAGGCTGGCTGCCTAAGTCAGGCTTAGTAGCCTCTCCAACTAGAACGGTGTCACATGAAACAACAGCACCTCTCATAGCATCCTTCCCACACTCATCCTCCAATTCGTTCGTGGCCTCAGCCACCGTAAAGGCTGGGAAGACCTTGAGACACTGCGCTGCCATATCATCTCCTGCCACATGCTTCTCCGGCACGCATGTCAACTCTGGTTTCACCACCGGGCCTAACACAAAGCCACAATCAAGAGAATCATTATGCAGAGGTACATCCACAGTGTGCTTTCCAAAATTCTCAACAGGTACACATTTTAATTCAACAAAGAATGTGTCACTAAGTGTAATGTCCCAAGTCGAAGTATCAACAACATCACTTTTGTCCTTTGACATTTCCCCTGCCACAGCACACACAGGGAACACTCTTGGATGTTTCTGTGCCAGCTCATTAGGGACCTCAGAAACCACAGGAATGGGAGTTACAACCGGAGTAGCCAACACTTTGTCACCAGCCAAATCATTCCCTAGAATGAAGGACACCCCCTTTATGGGAATGTGAGAACATACCCCCACAACAACATTGCCTGATACTAAGGGAGAATTGAGCGTGACCTCATGCAAAGGTGCATCCACAAATCCACCCCCAAAGCCCCGAACAACGACACCGGAATGCAAAGAAGAGTTTTCTGAAAACGGCAAAACCCCCTCCAGAATGAGGGACTGAAAAGCACCGGTATCTCTCCAAATTGTTATAGCCTGTTTGGACTCTAGTGCATTAGTCAGGGAAACAAATCCATCCATCATAAACCTTGAGGAACCCTCAAGCTCTTTGTCCACACGTTTGATACTTCCCCCATCACCATCTAACGTTGGCATAAGCGTTCTGCATATGGTTTCTACCACAGCCACGGTTCTGACATTTTTCTGCTCAAGCACCGGGCACCCAGCAAAGATATGACCAGGTTCTTTACAGTAGAAACAGATAATCCCTTCTGGGAATGCACCAGCAGAACCACCCCGCCTAGGAGGTGAAGATAACTGACCAGCAGACACAGGTTTTGGGAAACGGCCCCCCTGAACAGGACGCCTATCCCCGGACTCAACACGGTAGTCCTCCAAAAACACGGACTTGTGTGTCAACACAAACTCATCAGCGAAGACAGCGACGTCGCCTATCTTCGATACCTTACGCTCATTTAGATGTGTGGAAACGGTATCAGGAACACATCTTTTAAATTCCTCTAGGAGAATCAACTGCCTAAGCTGCTCTCTTGACTCTGCCTTCCGAGAAGTGCACCACCTGTCAAACAGGTTCTCCTTCTCCCTTCCAAATTCAACATAAGACTGTCCCTCCGACCTGCGATAACCTCTAAAACACTGACGATAGGCCTCAGGGACCAACTCATAAGCCCTCAATATGGAAGCTTTAACAAGCTCATAATCAGCGCTTTGTTCAAGGGACAGAGCAGTATAGGCTTATTGTGCCCTACCAACTAAAACACATTGCAGCAGCAGTGTCCAGGCGGTATCAGGCCACTGCAATGTGGTTGCCACCCGTGGAAATATCTTTCCACGTCTTTCTCAAAAAATGGAGGCACCATCCTAATATTCCTGCCTACATCAAAACCGGAACGTGACTCTGAATGCAGAGCACCCGCCTGCAAGGCAGCATGCTTATATTCAAGCTCCTTCTGCGCACGCTCGTGCTCCAGCAACATTTGTTTCTCTTTAAACTCACGCTCCTCTTTCCTCTCTCTCTCCTTAGGCTCACGCTCCTCTCTCCTCTCCTCACGCTCTCGCTCTAGCTGCCTTTCCTTAAACTCCAACTCCCTAATCCTCCACTCACCCTCTGCACCAGGTAATAGTGGAGACGCGTCAGACGAAGGAGGCTCCTCCACCTCCACCCTCTCCTCAAGCACCTGCTCTCTAATGAGTAACACCCTTAAAGCACTCAAGGCAGTCGGCTTCAAACGTTTCTCACCTGCAGTGAGCTCTACCCTGTAGTGTACAGCAAGTTCTAGAAGTTGTTCCTTGGAAAACTTCCCCAACATATCATGAGACGGGTGATCAACAAAGTCCTTGATGGAAGCCATCGTTACTGTACCAGTCACCACAAGCTACTCACTTTACCTTACAGTCACGAAGAACCACTAACGAACCCCGAAGAACCACTAAAGAACCACTGAAAAACCACTAAAGAACCACTGAAGAACCACGAAGAACCACTGAAGAACCATGAAGAACCACTGAAGAACCACTGAAGAACCACTGAAGAATGCGAATGCCAATAATAACAACCATAAAGGGACGCGGTGGAAATGTGTGCTCTACTGAGCGCACCTTTCCAATTTGCAAAAAAATTAAAATAAAATAAAAAACAACCACCCCGAAATAAATAGACGTGTCATACTTATTGTGTTAGGGTGTTAGGTGCTAACAGGTATGCTAACCAAACACTCAAACCAAACAAAACAAATACAACAAACAAATTCAAACAGGTGGCCCTTCTAACCTGATATGACTACTTATGCTTCTACATCTAAACTGCAGTCACAACCGGCCCACCACATGTCTACCCTAAGAAACACTAAATCAAGCCCTACCACACTACCTGTGTTTTCTGGCCCCCCTAACCTACCTACCCTTAAACTAATGCCCTGTAGACCTAACCATCTTCAACCACACCTGCTACCAGTCAAAGATCATACTTGACCATCCACCCGTCCAGTACATGATACGGTACCAGACAAGTAGATGGTGCCAATCCATTCCCTGACTGCCCCAGGAGTATGTGGTGGACAGGAAGCTAACCAACAACCAGAAAATAATGTCCCTATCTACATGTGGTGCCCACTAAACTATATATTTTAACAGCATAAGTAGTCACATCAAATTACAAACAAATAAGGCATACTCACCTGTTTGACGAAAACGGCTCAAGCCCCCACGTTACACAACATGTAACGAACACCACCCAAACCATAATACCATGACACCCCGTGTAACACAAAAAAAAACCACCAAACAAATTTCTAGGGGTAAAATATCCCGGACGAGCCCCCAACTGTTACGACCTTGGCTCAAAGGCACGCAACCTATGTGCAAACCAACACCAAAACCCTGTGCTCTAACTCAAAATGCTACTATATTAAGGAACTATTAGTGTAAACCAAAGGACAAGGACTGGAAGAACGTGACAGCTCTTCCTCTAAGCACAGACACTGCATGTGTGTTACCAGGGCTGGTTTTAAAGCTCCCAGCAGGTAACCAATCAGCACTAATTAGCTAATTGGCAGCCCTCAACCTGCATACACAGTGACACAGGAGTGATCAGGCTCCTGGTACATAACACTGTGTGAATGTGAAGCAGGGCGTTCCTGAAAAAGAGCATCTGTGCTCAACGAACCTACCCTGGGTAAATAAAGGTAAAAAAAAATTAAAAAAAAAGATTTAGAAACCTGTTCCCCCCCACAGGGTCGGTACCGACCCCTTTTGACATTATGATCATATAGGCATATTTTTATGAATGATGAAAATAATTTGCTATTTTAAAATCAACGGTTTTCAAGTATTAACATCACTACTATGTTACAAAAGCATGTAGAATGTAAAACGTTAGGTTGGCAATAGGTTAGCAATAGGTTAAAAGTGTCCTTATATCGTTTTAAGTTTTCTATTTGTGATCCTCTATCCGACCCGGAACCGGAAATGGAAATTTTTAACCATGGGAATTGTAGTTTTTCTGCTGCCATTTTGTAGAGGACAGTCATAGCTGTCGGCCAGCGTTGACATTTTTCCAAACTACATTTCCCTTCAAGTTCTATGGGGGTTCAAAGTTCAGAGTTGAATTATGAATATGTCAATAACTGTTATTATTCTTGATAATAAGCCACAAAACGTAACGATTTGACAAATATTGAAATGCAGTTAGTTTCTCCTCCCTATTGTTAGCATATAGGAACAACTAGATCTGAAATTAGTTTCAAAATGGTTGCACTATGAGAAAAATAAAAGAGTACAGTTGATTACAGTAGATATTATTATCTGTTATTATGCATGCCTGGTGATACTAAATCCAAATTGAACTCGGGCATTTTAAAGATACTATATGTATATATATATAAATGTGCGAATTGGCTATAATAAGGTAATGTATTAGCATATATTGTATATTCTATAATAATATTTCAAATTGCATTGGTCCGGATGGGAGAATTCAGTACTGTATATACAGAACCTTCGGTTTTATCATCTTCCCTTTATTAATTTCCTTGGATCTTTTGTACACATGATCTCAAGAGGGTACTGAACGAGGTCAGTGGCAGTTTTTTAGGTCTGGTCATTATTATCATGGTGTTATTCACTGTCAAAGATGAAAAGAAAAATCATAATTCATATTTTCCTTTGTTTCATCACAATTTAAGCAAGCCTAGTAATAGACACAATATTTCTGACACTGAGAATACATTCACTGAGGTCCATAGATGTACCTAGATACCAAGAATATGCAAATAGCCCTTGTAGAAGTGGAGCAATATTCCATTTACCTAGGTATACATTTTATGCAGATTTTCACCTGGGGTGGAAATTAGGCGTCAATTATAATATCGCGCGATACTAGTCTCGTGTTAACGCAGCACGTTAACGCCGTTAACGGCCCAGCTCTAATATAAATATATAAAAGTATATAAATACTTTTATATACAGCATCCGGCCATCAGGGAACACAATTAACCCCTTAAGCTTACCCCACATTTTGCATAAAATGCCTGACGATTGCATACCCAAAGTCATTTGTGATTTATTATACTATTTATGCATGAATCTGGTCTCGTTTGAAAGGTAACATTCTGAAGTCACTTTGAGTGCTAGTGTATTAGAGAAACAGAGGTTTGAACACATTGAAATCAAATAGTTGCTCCTTACTTTTGTAGTTGTTCCAGCTGAGAGGTAGGAGCTGGAAAACATAACGGTTCCATAGCCTGAAGTCTTATGTAGTACAGGTCCAAACTTTATAAAAATCCCACGTAAAATTTGTGTTTTGGTAATGTGTGTGTGGAAATAATTCAGCGTGATTATCCAAAATGGGCGTCTACTTCCATTAATTCAGACGTGTGACTCAAAACAAATATCTTGTTCATCTTCTTCTGCCCCCTTCTCATTGCAATCAGTGCTCATTTGGGATCGCTTTCAGAGCAGACGCTCCTTGGCTACAACGGTGGTCAATCATTTTTGCCATCAGCGATGACTGGTCAGTTTGTGTGTGTTAGAAAGAAAGAGATAGAGAGAGAGAGAGCATGTCTGTTTGTGTGTGTGTGTGTTAGAGAGAGAGCATGTACCTCATGGTACCAAAGCACCTCAAAGGCACTAAAAAACAAATTACAAACATCTCAAAACAAGCTAGTCAGACTACTACTTGACCTGACTCCTAGAACCCACCTCACCCCTGCCCACTTTGACAACCTAGGATGGCTTAGAGTAGACGACAGAGTACAGCAACTTGCAATGGGCCTGGTCTACAAGATACACTACGCGACCAAGGTACCCATGTACATGTCAAAATACTTCCCAAAGGTCAGTGAATACCACGATCACAACACCAGAGGGAGCTCCACAAATCATGTAAAACCCAGATTCGGATCAAACAAGGGACTAAACACGTTTCGCAATTATGCCACATCAATGTGGAACGCCCTGCCTAAAGCTGTAAAGGAATGTGAATCACTACCCACCTTCAAAAACACTCTCAAAAAACACCTACGTGAGACTGCAATTCGAAACTGGCCCCTACAAATGTCCTAACCTAGTTGTACAGTAAATGACCAAGTAAGGCTTTGTCAATATTCCAATGTACAGTGTAAAATGTGTGTGTGTCCCCTTCCCAACCCCCCCCCCCCACCTCCAATGTACAGCCCTCACCCAACCCACCCAACCCCACCCCACCCAACCAACCTCCTCCAATGTACAGTTTCTATGCCAAATGTATATACACTCCTTTTCTGGACACTTTTGTATCACAAACAGTACTGTATTTGCAAATCTGATATGTCATAAATGTATAGATGTAGCAGTACTGTCTATCCAGGGCCGCCTCAGGGGGTGTGCGAGCAGTGCGGTCGCACAGGGCCTCGCGGGAAGGGGGGCCTCGCAAAAAAAAAAAAAAAAAAAAAAAAAAAAATTTTTTTTTTTTTATTATTTTTTTTTATTTTTTATTTTTTTTTGCGAGGCCCCCCTTCCCGCGAGGCCCTTTTTCATCACAGACCTAAAATCTAGTTTTGCTTATATGCTTATATATTTCACATTAGACACGTTTGTAGAATGACTTGTTCCTGGGTCTGCACCTGGGTCACTATTGGAGCTCTGGTGCTCTGCAGCAGGCATTGGTTTCAATGAGGGGAGGGGTTACAGGTAAGGTAGCGTCTGACTATTCCGCGCGTGCAGCATTGGAGTTTATGCCAGCCACGGTGAAGAGGACATCGTTCGGCAGATGGACTGAAGATGAAAGTTGTTGCATGTTAGACAGTTCAGTCAGGCTAGCCATCCCGGCTAAAGACAGGGACAGCTAGTTAGCTTTAGCTACGTTATAATATTGAGTGCTAACGTGTGGTTCAGTCGGGATAGCCATGATGATGTCGGCTAGTAGCTAGCTTAGCTAACGGCTAACTAGCATTAGCTAACCTATCCAGAGGAGCGAGGCGAGGCGAGTGGATGTCTTTTCAAAAGAAGGAGAAGAGAACTTGTGAGCAGATAAATCTGTTAGGCAGCAATACGCCGAAAGGTGTCCAGTCTGCCGGAAAGTACTCGAAGAAGAAGAAGAAGAAGAAATTACAACGTGGGCCAAGTCTCCTTCCAACTTTACCATTGGCGCCGGCCGCGCCGCATTCATTGATACTGCGTTATGGTGAGTCAACCTATGATTATATACCCGCCGTGGACCTGTCCTGACCTATCTATCTTTCTCTCTCTCTGGAGCCAAACTGGTCGACTAGCTAATATATAGTACTACTAGTAGCTAACTGTGTGTGCCTGGTGAGAGCACCTGGCTGTATGTAGACAGTAGCCGCATAGCTTGTTAGCTGTTAGCTAACGCAGAAGCAAGCTATGCGGCTACTACATGCAGCCAGGTGCCTGATTGAGCTAACTGTTAGCCAGTTAGCTGTTTAGCGTCAGCTGGGAACGTTTGTTTGATGCTATCAGTTAGCCTTGAGAATAGCAGGCCCTGGCACTCTGACTACGACATCATCTTTGACAGAAGATGTAGTCGGGCCTGCACCATGACAAGGCTCTGGCCATAGCTTTGTCCCAACAGCGAGAGGCCTTTCGTCAACGTGGAGACCTGTGTTGCGGCCTTTCGCCCTGCGTACCTCGTGCAGGTAAAATGTCATGACATTACCCCACTCTTCCTTCCTTCCCCTCCCGAATGTTTTGTTAATAACGATGTTTTTTTCCAGGCAAAACATATGCTACTTCACAACATTTGGAGATACGACATGTGCTGTGTGTGAATGGTCGTTTGTGTAGCTTGGGTAGCGTTGGGCCGTTGGCCAAAGCTGTGTGTCACGTGGCCTGGTGTCACAGTACCTGGCCAGCCTATTTAGCTGATGTCGGCCATTGGCTCCTTGCTGCTTTGGTTTCTCTGGTATAGACGCTCTTCTTGTTGGATTTAAGTGTTGATCTTTGTCCTTTTGAATCTCTCATACATGCTATAGTCTCTCTCTAACACACACACATGACAAACACACATGTTCTCTCTCTCTCTCTCTCTCTCTCTTTCTAACACACACAGTCTGCCTATGGCGGCCTTTCTCAATGGCTAGGCTGTGCTCAAGGATCTTCAGTCACAGTGCTCAGGTATTCTGCCACTGTGTACTCTCTGTTTAGGGCCAAATAGCATTTCAATTTCTTTCCAATGTGTCTCTCTCTCTCTCTCTCTCTCTGTACACTGTATATTGACTGTAGAACGGGAGCTCTCTCTCGCTCTCTCTTTTGCTATATGTTGACTGTATCATGCCCCGCCTCGGGCAGCGCTATTATTTAAGAATATGTTGACTGTATAAAAAAAAATATATATATATATATATATATATAATTTTTTTTTTTTTTTTTTTTTACCTTTGGGGGGGGGGGGGGGGGGGGGGGGGGGGCTCGCGTTAAATCTCGCACAGGGCCTCGCATTTCTCCCAGGCGGCCCTGTGTCTATCTGTATGTCATGTATGTCATATATGTTTATATGTTATGATGAATTGAAAATGGGGGACCCTGATGTAAACAAGTCGAAAGTCTTTCTCTGGTCTGCATACCCTTAACAATTGTATGTATTGAGCTGTACTGTACTGTACCCATTGTGCAATCTGTTAATAAACTTTTCAATCAATCAATCAATCATGTATATGTGTGTTAGAAAGAGAGAGAAATATATAGAGAGAGAGCATGTCATTTTGTGTGTTAGAGAGAGATATAGAGCATGTCTGTGTGTTAGAAAGAGAGAGAGAGAGAGCATGTGTGTTTGTGTGTTAGAGAGAGAGCATGTCTGTGTGTGTGTGTGTGTGTATGTGTTAGAGCGAGAGCATGTATGAGAGAGATAAGAAAAGATGAGCCCCTAAAGGATATTCAACTTTTAATGGAAGAACAAAACAGAAGGAAAAGATAACTTCACAAAGGCAACATGAATATACATAGATCCAAAAGGACAAAGATCAACACTTAAATCCAAAGAGAAGATGGTCTATACCAGAGAAAACAAAGTAGCAAGGAGCCAATGGCCGACATCAGCTAAATAGGCTAACTGCAAATAGAGTAGTCAGGTACTGACACCAGGCCACACACCGTTAGCTACTACAACAGCTAGCCGGCCCGTTTGGCTCCCGAGAGAGAGAGAGAGATATATCCACGGCGGGAATAGAATAGAGTGCATTAAAAACTCACCAAACGTCCAAGAGGATGGAGACAACCGCGTGGAGTTGACAAAGTTCATCTGCCGAATGACCGTCCTCTTCATCTTGGCATAACAATGCTGCACGCGCTCTCTCTAGGTTAGCTAACGCTAGTTAGCCTTTAGCTAAGCTAGCTACTAGCCGACATCATCATGGCTATCCCGACTGAACCACACGTTAGCACTCGATATTATAACGTAGCTAAAGCTAACTAGCTGTCCCTAACTGTCTAACATGCAACAACTTTCATCTTCAGTCCATCTGCCGAATGACCGTCCTCTTCGTTTTGGCTGGCATAACTAAGCATAACCTCCAAAGCTGCACGCGCGAAATAGTCAAACGCAGCTGACGCACGCCGGCGTACACATGATGTATGTAACCCCTCCCTTCGTTGAAACCAATAGTATGTCTGCTGCAGAGCCCCAGAGCTCCAATAGTGAGTATGTCTGCTGCAGAGCCGCAGAGCCAGGAACATTCTACAAACGTGTCTAATGTGAAATATATAAGCATATAAGCAAAACTAGATTTTAGGTCTGTGATGAAAAAGGGCCTCGCGGGAAGGGGGGCCTCGCAAAAAATTAAATAAAAAATAAAAAATAAAAAATAATAAAAGAAATAAATAAAAAATCTTTTTTTTTATTTTTTTTTGTGCGAGGCCCCCCTTCCCGCGAGGCCCTGTGCGACCGCACTGCTCGCACACCCCCTGAGGCGGCCCTGCCTGCGGGATTTGCCTTTCAGACATGTAGCACACATCATGCTGTGTCAGACGTGTTCAGACATATAGAAATACTGTGCTTGGTTCAGGCGAGGCACAGCACCTAGGTAGAGCGAGAGCATGACGCAGAAAGCTTGGGTTTGTGTTTGTGTATTTTCAAATTGTACCAACAGCATGTCGCCCACTTTGCATAGCGTTAATAGACTATTGATACAGAAGAAATATGCCATTCTATGGGCGGAGAAACTTGCTGCAGACAGAGTGGATGCTAACGTAATTATTACAAATGGTAATAGACTGTTTTGACTGACAATACGCATGAAACGTCCGTATATTGCTGTACATTGTTATTGCTGCTGCCATGCTCTTTAAGGTGCATTCTAAAAATACTAGATTTCCCTAATTAAGAAAGTTGGTTCCTCATTACATGCCAGAGTGGCTGAGTAGCCTGGATAATTTACCAGCCAAAGAGGAAATCTACACACCACTGGCACTTGGTGGGTGTTCATTTTGTTCCCTACCATCCATCCATCCATCCATCCATCCATCCATCCATCCATCCATCCATCCATCCATCCATCCATCCATCCATCCATCCATCCATCCATCCATCCATCCATCCATCCATGCATCCATCCATCCATCCACCCACCCACACAGTACATCCACCATGCCTTCATTCCCTCTGCGGAGAGGGTGATCGGCTGTCCCCTGGCCTCCCTCAAGTCCCTGCACGACTCCACTGCGCTGAAGAAATCAAGGAAGGTCATGGCCGACCCCTCCCACCCTGGCCACGGCCTCTTCACCCTGCTCCCCTCTGTGGCTACCGAAGGCTCAGCCCCCCCCCCGCCCGCCCCCAAGTGACACCGGCAAAATACTGCACTGGTCTGGACTGGAACTCTGCACTTTATATATATATATATATTATATTATTATTATATTATATATTATATTATATTATATTATATTATATTATATTATATATTATTATTATATTATTATATTATATATATTAGGGCTGTCCCCGACTAAGGATTTGGATGGTCGACTATAATTGGCCAAAATTTGCCGTTAGTCGACTATCGGTCGACAAAAAAAAATTGGATACATCTTGATATTTGTCTAGTCTAGTGTGTTCATTAGATGGGTGAAATCCTCTTTCAGTGCCTCTGTGCCTGTTTTCTTAGGCAGTTAGCCTCTGGTATGCGTGCCAGCCTCTTTTCTTTTGGAAAGAATGATACAATTTTTGTATTTTTATTATTATTTATTTTTATATATATTCGACTAAGAGGTTGGCCAGTCGACTACGGCTCCTTTCGACCGATTAGTCGACTAATCGATTAATAGGGGTCAGCCCTAATATATATATATTTATAATTATATATAATAAAAAGAAAATGCTTACACTGTAATGCCGCAGCAATATATGTTTACACAAATGGCTAAATAAAGGAATCTAAATCTGAATCAGAATCCATTCATCCATCCATCTATTCATCCATCCAAAGAGGAAATCTACATGCCGTTGGTGTTTGGCAGGTGTTCATTTTGTTCCCTGCCATCCATCTATCCACCCACCCACTCATCCGTCCATCCATCCACCCATCCATCATGGTGCAAAGAAGTGCATACATTATATATTCTTCAGTGCAATACACACTCCCATCACCTCTCCATCCATCACGCATACGTTTAAACAGTATCTTTTACACTCATCTATCCATCTACCATCCATCCATTCATCCTCCCTTCCTCCCCCACACCTAGTGCGGTTTACAAACCACATACATTATAACATAGTCCTCTACCAATACCCCATCCGTCTTGCTGTAGCCAGCCATGCAGCCAACATGCGTCATGATGTCATGTAATACCGGTGGAGGGAGGGTCTGGTAAATGAAGTGTGCTGTTGAACACCCGGGTTGCTTCCTTCCACCAAACACCAGATAGGAAAGAGTAAACGATCGTCTCACGCTGTCGTATGGCGACACGCGTTATTAATTACATAAACATGTTGGTTATGAGAGGGAGATAAACTCAGGGAGAGAGAGAGAGAGAGAGAGAGAGAGAGAGAGAGAGAGAGAGAGAGAGAGAGAGAGAGTAAGGGAGAGAAAGAGAGAGATAGTAAGGGAGAGAAAGAGAGACACAGGAAGGCAGTGAGAGTGAGGGAGGAGGTAGAAAGTGAAACAAGGTTTCTGACTTGTCCTCTGGGCAAAAGCTTCCACCAAGGTGAGAGCGCGCGCAGCGCGCGCGCACACACACACACACACACACACACACACACACACACACACACACACACACACACACACACACACACACACACACACACACACACACACACACACACACACACACACACACACACACACACACACACACACACACACACACACACACACACACACACACACAGAATTGTCCAAACCTTTGTCACAGAGGACCAGATTGGACCGTGTGTGTGTGTGTGTGCGTGCTACTGACAGGGCTGTCAGTATTGCTGTATCATCTGTCCATCCAGGTGTCTCACACCTGGCTCAGACGTCAACCCAACACAAGCTCACAAGCTGTGTGACACACAACGCTAGCACACACACACTATTAGTTGTGATGTCTGATCTGATGAGATAGATAGATAGATAGATAGATAGATAGATAGATAGATAGATAGATAGATAGATAGATAGATAGATAGATAGATAGATAGATAGATAGATAGATAGATAGATAGATAGATAGATAGATAGATAGATAGATAGATAGATAGATAGATAGATAGATAGATAGATAGATAGATAGATAGATAGATCGAGGTAGGTAGGTAGATATATAGACAGACAGACAGACATCCAGACAGACATCCAGACAGACAGACAGACCTGCTGTATGAAGGTGTGCGCTCCATGGGGGCTGAGCAGCAGGATGGCTCTCCGCAGGGTGTCTCTGTAGCGGTTCAGCTCCTCCGTCCTCATGGTGGTGAAGAGGTTGTTGAAGACCTTGCTGATGTTGCGGTCCACCCGCTGTAGAGACACGTCCACTCCCTGGTGAGACGTCAGGTCCAGAAACCCCTGAAGTCCACGTATATCTGGACCGTGGCAGAGAGAAGAGAGTCAGGACATTATTAAAAACACATTTTCATTTATATTTAACGCTTTCAATTTCACAACAAAAACAAGTCAGATTACAAATCCAATAGTCACAGATATTAGCAAACACTGCAACAGGAAATCAATTGTTTTCTACTGTGGCAAGGCACCATACATTCCAATGAAACTGGCCAGAAGTTTTATTTTGATGTCTTTGTGTCTCACACACATGTCAGTGTAGTTGGCGTTTTCCGGGGTTAAAGAGAAAAAAATTATATGTAAATCTGTTTTGAGGTTTTTCAATTCACATGTTTTATTAAATTAAGAAAATTAAACAAAACCACAACACTTCCTTCTTCAACCAACACACTTTGTTCGATGAGTAAACCTCAGTCATTGTTTTCCACAAAAAAAAATGTTTCAAAATATTCCGCAAAACAGGTAGACAGCTTGCCTCTGCCTATAACAATAGAACCACAGCTGTGAATAATACCTACATGGGTGTCCGTTTGACATTTCAAGTGTGTGTTTTTTTTTCAGCCTGTGAAAAGTATATTCTTCCAGATACGTGTTTTATCCAGAGGTTTTTACGTAATCTTGTAGGCATATTCATGA
>NW_028170111.1:120306-127806 GCF_963971535.1 Notolepis coatsorum
AAAAGTATGTCTCTGATCACTGTGTATCAACTTGTAACTGTCTTAACTGATTTGTATTGTTTATTCTTATTTGTTGTGCGTATTACAGTATGTATAAATCTACTGATACGTTTAAATAAAGGTTTGTAATTCAATTAAATATCGGGGCGCCTTTGGAATAAAATTATACTTAAATTAATTTAAATGATTGTGGAACAGTCTTCCAGTACAAATAAAAAAAAATTGCTTTTAAAGCTCAGCTAAAGACTCACCTGTTTTCATTGGCGTTTTGAGGTGGTAAGCCATACATCCCCGGTCGTGTATTGATCGTTTTTAATGTATTGTAGCTTTTATTTTTTATTTTGTGTATACGGTATTTTGTATTTTTAGTATTTCTCTGTTTTTATATTGTAAAGCACTTTGGGGCAACTTCGGTTGGTTTTAAATGTGCTATATAAATAAAGTTGACCTTGACCTTGACATTGACCTTGCATGGCCACACATTCCATGGGGAATTAGTGAAATGAAGCAATGAATCTCGGGGGCCTCTGATGGTGTGGGGGTCCCAGGGTTTAAAGCCAGGCAGGACTGGACTCTGATGGTGTGAGGTCCCAGGGTGTAAAGCCAGGCCTGACTGGACTCTGATGGTGTGGGGGTCCCAGGGTGTAATCCAGGCATGACTGGACTCTGATGGTGTGGATCGCAGGGTGTTTGCCCACGATGTGCGGTCGGTTAGCCAGGCATGACTGCACTCTGATGGTGTGGGTTCCAGGGTGTAAAGCCAGGCCTGACTGGACTCTGATGGTGTTATGTACCAGGAGCTGATCACTCCTGTGTCACTGTGCAGGCAGGCCTGATTACTCCTGTGTCACGGGGCATGCAGGTGAGGGCTGCCAATTAGCCAATTAGTGCTGATTGGTTACCTGCTGGGAGCTTTAAAGCCAGCCCTAGTAACACACATGCAGAGTCGGTGCTTAGAGGGAGAGCTGTCACATTCTTCCAGTCCGTGTCCGTTGGGTTTACATTAGTACATTAGTTACATTTACATTAATAGTTCCTTGCTATAGTAGCATTTTGAGTTAGAGCACGGGGTTTTGGTGTTGGTTTGCACATAGGTTGCGTGCCCATGAGCCAGGGTCGTAACAGTTGGGCGCTCGTCCGGGATATTTACCCCTAGAAATTTGTTTGGTGGTTTGTTTTTGTGTTACACGGGGTGTCATGGTATTATGGTTTGGGTGGTGTTCGTTACATATGGTGTAACGTGGGGGCTTGAGCCATTTCATCAAACAGGTGAGTATGCCGTATTTGTTTGTAATTTGATGTGACTACTTATGCTGTTAAAATATATAGTTTAGTGGGCACCACATGTAGATAGGGACATTATTTTCTGGTTGTTGGTTAGCGTCCTGTGCACCACGTACTCCTGGGGCAGTCAGGGAAGGGATTAGCACCATCTGCTTGTCCGGTACCGTATCATGTACTGGACGGGTGGATGGTCAAGTATGATCTTTGACTGGTAGCAGGTGTGGTTGAAGATGGTTAGGTCTACAGGGCATTAGTTTAAGGGTAGGTAGATTAGGGCGGCCAGAAAACACAGGTAGTGTGGTAGGGCTTGATTTAGTGTTTCTTAGGGTAGACATGTGGTGGGCCGGTTTTGACTGCAGTTTAGACGTAGAAGCATATGTAGTCATATCAGGTTAGAAGGCGCACCTGTTTGGAATTGTTTGTTGGATTTTTTTTCTTTGTTTGAGTGTTTGGTGAGCATACCTGGTAGCACCTAACACCCTGCGTGTATGACACGTCTATTTAGGGTGGGTGTGTTTTTTTTTTTTTTTTTTTTTTGCGACCTAGAAAGGTGCGCTCCGTAGAGCTCACATTTCCACCGCGTTCCCTTCTGGTTGTTATTATTGGCATTTAGCATTCTTCAGTGGTTCTTCAGTGGTTCTTCATGGTTCTTCAGTGGTTCTTCGTGGTTCTTCAGTGGTTCGTTAGGGGGGTCTTCGTGGTTCGTTAGTGGTTCTTCGTGACTGTGAGGTAAAGTGTGTAGCTTGTGGTGGCTGGTACAGTGACGATGGCTTCCATCAAGGACTTTGTTGATCGCCCGTCTCATGACATGTTGGAGAAGTTTTCCAAAGAACAACTTCTAGAACTTGCTGTACACTACAGGGTAGAGCTTTCTGCAGGTGAGAAACGTTTGAAGCCGACTGCCTTGAGTGCTTTAAGGGTGTTACTCATTAGGGAGCAGGTGCTTGAGGAGAGGGTGGAGGAGCCTCCTTCGTCTGGCGCGTCTCCGCTGTTACCTGGTGTAGAGGGTGAGTGGAGGATTAGGGAGTTGGAGTTTAAGGAAAGGCAGCTAGAGCGAGAGCGTGAGGAGAGGAGAGAGGAGCGTGAGCTTAAGGAGAGAGTGAGTAAAGAGGAGCGTGAGCTTAAGGAGAGAGAGAGGAAAGAGGAGCGTGAGCATGAGCGTGAGCGTGAGGAGCGTGAGTTTAAGCGTGAGGAGCGTGAGTTTAAGGAGAAACAAATGTTGCTGGAGCACGAGCGTGCACAGAAGGAGCTTGAATATAAGCATGCTGCCTTGCAGGCGGGTGCTCTGCATCCAGAGTCACGTTCCGGTTTTGATGTAGGCAGGAATATTAGGATGGTGCCTCCATTTTTTGAGAAAGACGTGGAAAGATATTTTCCCCTTTTTGAACGGGTGGCAACCACATTGAAGTGGCCTGATACCGCCTGGACACTGCTGCTGCAATGTGTTTTAGTTGGTAGGGCACAAGAAGCCTACACTGCTCTGTCCCTTGAACAAAGCGCTGATTATGAGCTTGTTAAAGCTTCCATATTGAGGGCTTATGAGTTGGTCCCCGAGGCCTATCGTCAGCGTTTTAGAGGTTATCGCAGGTCGGAGGGGCAGTCTTATGTTGAATTTGAAAGGGAGAAGGAGAACCTGTTTGACAGGTGGTGCACTTCTCAGAAGGCAGAGTCAAGAGAGCAGCTTAGGCAGTTGATTCTCCTAGAGGAGTTTAAAAGATGTGTTCCTGATACCGTTTCCACACATCTAAATGAGCGTAAGGTATCAAAGATAGGCGACGCCGCTGTCTTCGCTGATGAGTTTGTGTTGACACACAAGTCCGTGTTTTTGGAGGACTACCGTGTTGAGTCCGGGGATAGGCGTCCTGTTCAGGGGGGCCGTTTCCCGAAACCTGTGTCTGCTGGTCAGTTAACTTTACTTTTCCTAGGCGGCGTGGTTCTGCTGGTGCATTCCCAGAAGGGATTATCTGTTTCTACTGTAAAGAACCTGGTCATATCGTTGCTGGGTGCCCGGTGCTTGAGCAGAAAAATGTCAGAACCGTGGCTCTGGTAGAAACCATATGCAGAACGCCTATGCCAACGTTAGATGGTGATGGGGGAAGTATCAAAAGTGTGGACAAAGAGCTCGAGGGTTCCTCAAGGTTTATGATGGATGGGTTTGTTTCCCTGACTAATGCACTAGAGTCCAAACAGGCTATAACAATTTGGAGAGATACCGGTGCTTTTCAGTCCCTCATTCTGGAGGGGGTTTTGCCGTTTTCAGAAAACTCTTCTTTGCATTCCGGTGTCGTTGTTCGGGGCTTTGGGGGTGGATTTGTGGATGCACCTTTACATGAGGTCACGCTCAATTCTCCCTTAGTATCAGGCAATGTTGTTGTGGGGGTATGTTCTCACATTCCCATAAGTTTCAAGTTTCAAGTTTCTTTAATATTTGTCATACAGAAGTACAGAATACTTTTATACAAAATGCTTCTTACTGTTACGCTCCAGAGACTGTGCAAGACAAGATAAGTATGAAATAAAATAACATAGTAAAGGGGGTCTCCTTCATTCTAGGGAATGATTTGGCTGGTGACAAAGTGTTGGCTACTCCGGTTGTAACTCCCATTCCTGTGGTTTCTGAGGTCCCTAATGAGCTGGCACAGAAACATCCAGGAGTGTTCCCTGTGTGTGCTGTGGCACGGGAAATGTTAAAGGACAAAAGTGATGTTGTTGATACTTCGACTTGGGACATTACACTTAGTGACACATTCTTTGTTGAATTAAAATGTGTACCTGTTGAGAATTTTGGAAAGCACACTGTGGATGTACCTCTGCATAATGATTCTCTTGATTGTGGCTTTGTGTTAGGCCCGGTGGTGAAACCAGAGTAGACATGCGTGCCGGAGAAGCATGTGACAGGAGATGATATGGCAGCGCAGTGTCTCAAGGTCTTCCCAGCCTGTACGGTGGCTGAGGCCACGAACGAATTGGAGGATGAGTGTGGGAAGGATGCTATGAGAGGTGCTGTTGTTTCATGTGACACCGTTCTAGTTGGAGAGGCTACTAAGCCTGACTTAGGCTGCCAGCCTTCCCACAGTAGCTCTATTGTCCCTAATGTTTCACTTGTGGGCAGGGATGGTCCCAGTATGTCAGTTGATGATTCTGACATTGATCCACATGTCCACACTGATTCTCTGCCATGCACTAGGTGTGATGGTCAACCTAGTTACCTGTGTCCTGTGGAGCAGGAGCCGCCTTCGCGACCTGGTCTGTTGAGTGGCAGCCATTTTGATTTTGATCGGGGCAATGTTATTTTGGGTGACGCCATTTTAGATGGTGTTCCAGACGTTTTTGTGACTGTCGTACTGCCATGTTCCCGGTACTCTGGATGTTCACGGTTTGCAGTATCCTGAACTGCCAGTGCCAGGTGGGATGGATATGGGCGCGGTGGTGGTATCAGTGATCTATGGTTTTTGTTGTGCTGTGTTCTGTTCTGTTGAGCGCAGTTCTCAGGTTGATTTTGGTTTGCAGTCTATTTTTGACAGATCGGTATCGGTGGAGGGGCCTGTTGAAAGGGAGCATACAACACGGTTGGTGGTCGTGTTCGACAGGGGCCGACACGCTATCGCTGTCGTGGTAGTGGCCCTGACAACTAATGGGTCACAGTTGTTTTTTTTGTTTTTGTTTATGGGTTGTTGTGTGGTGGTTGCCTCTGGGGCAACCAGTTTGGTGGGGGAGGTGTTATGTACCAGGAGCTGATCACTCCTGTGTCACTGTGCAGGCAGGCCTGATTACTCCTGTGTCACGGGGCATGCAGGTGAGGGCTGCCAATTAGCCAATTAGTACTGATTGGTTACCTGCTGGGAGCTTTAAAGCCAGCCCTAGTAACACACATGCAGAGTCGGTGCTTAGAGAGAGAGCTGTCACATTCTTCCAGTCCGTGTCCGTTGGGTTTACATTAGTACATTAGTTACATTTACATTAATAGTTCCTTGCTATAGTAGCATTTTGAGTTAGAGCACCGGGTTTTGGTGTTGGTTTGCACATAGGTTGCGTGCCCATGAGCCAGGGTCGTAACAGATGGTGTGGGGGTCCCAGGGTGTAATCCAGGCATGACTGGACTCTGATGGTGTGGGGTTCCAGGGTGTAATCCAGGCCTGACTGGACTCTGATGGTGGGGGTCCCAGGGTGTGGGACCGCAGGGTGTGGGACCGCAGGGTGTTTGCCCACGGTGTGCGGTCGGTTAGCCAGACATGACTTAATGGGTGATTGTGATGCATGAACGTGGCTTCTCTGTAGCATCGTGAGTAGCTGCCACAGTAAATGTGGATCGATTTTCTCATTTCCTTTGTGTGTTTGTGTTTGTGTATTTGTGTGGGGGGGGAAATCTGGAGATTTTGTTTAATGAGCTATTATAGTGTGATGGTTTGGTTTGGTTAAGGTTTAGGTTAGTTACCAAATTACGTTTTCGTACTGTCCCCATATTTAACATAAACGAATGTTATTTGGTGTGAGTGTGTGTGTGTGTGTGTGTGTGTGTGTGTGTGTGTGTGTGTGTGTGTGGTGTGTGTGTGTGTGTGTGTGTGTGTGTGTGTGTGTGTGTGTGTGTGTGTGTGTGTGTGTGTGTGTGTAATGTGTGACTGTGTGGTAGTGTGTATCTCTAAGTGCATGTTTGCTGTGCCTCAGTGGAGCCCTTATCCTTGGAGCACATCTGAACAGGTTCATTATAATGGAGCAGTCCTCCATCTCCTAATGCACTACTGACAGCAGTCCAAGGACAACATAAACAGGACAACTTCCTTCGTCCAAGACAACATAAACAGTACAACTTCCTCGGTCCAAGACAGCATAAACAGGACAACTTCCTCGGTCCAAGACAGCATAAACAGGACAACTTCCTCGGTCCAAGACAACATAAACAGGACAACTTCCTTGGTCCAAGACAGCATAAACAGGACAACTTCCTTGGTCCAAGACAGCATAAACAGGACAACTTCCTCGGTCCAAGACAACATAAACAGGACAACTTCCTTGGTCCAAGACAACATAAACAGGACAACTTCCTTGGTCCAAGACAACATAAACAGGACAACTTCCTTGGTCCAAGACAACATAAACAGGACAACTTCCTTGGTCCAAGACAACATAAACAGGACAACTTCCTTGGTCCAAGACAACATAAACAGGACGACCTCCTGTCTGAAACAACATAAACAGGACGACCTCCTGTCCAAGACAACATAAACAGGACGACCTCCAGTCTGAAACAACATAAACAGGACGACCTCCTGTCTGAAACAACATAAACAGGACGACCTCCTGTCTGAAACAACATAAACAGGACGACCTCCTGTCCAAGACAACATAAACAGGACGACCTCCTGTCTGAAACAACATAAACAGGACGACCTCCTGTCTGAAACAACATAAACAGGACGACCTCCTGTCTGAAACAACATAAACAGGACGACCTCCTGTCCAAGACAACATAAACAGGACGACCTCCTGTCTGAAACAACATAAACAGGACAACTTCCTTGGTCAAGTCAAGTCAAGTCAAGAGTTTTATTTGTCACGGCATACGAGTATACAATGAAATGCGGGTGGTCTTGCCCGCAACGATGTGCAATACAGTGGTACAACATATAATAGAATCCAATACAAAAAACATTGTGCAATAACAGGTAACAGGTAACATGGTGTGACATCTCGGTATTTGTACATAGTTATTTACAGAGCATATAGGACATGCTAGGTAGCTTTGGTAGTGCAATACACTGTTAGGGCTCACGTCCACCTGCCTCACATTTATGACCGCACGCGTCTTTTTTCAATGTATTCCAATGGGGAGGGAGCGCATGCGGCCGCCTACAGGAAGTGCGCTGCGGTCGGCTTTTTTTTCCACCGCCTTTCAGCTTTTCTATGCGGCCGCATACAGCCTAGAGAGTTGAAACGTTCTGAACTTTTTCTCACCGCATGCGCCCCGCCCCATTCTACCGGGCGCACTGCCAGCATGTTTCAGCTAGAAATATGCGCCAGGTGGACGCGGGCCCTTACTGTTGCTAATACTAATTTAAAGTGTCCTTTCCTTTTGGCAATAAGTGTGGGTGTGTGCGGCATGAGTGTGTGCCCGCTCATGTTAAAGTGTTAAAGTGGCTGCTAGTGTGTGAGCGTGCACAGCGTGCGTGTCGTGTGTGTGCTCATGTGTGCTTATGTGTGGATAGTTCAGTGTTCTGT
>NW_028170111.1:132806-142806 GCF_963971535.1 Notolepis coatsorum
CATATGGGCTGCTGATCTGGGTTTTAGTCGAGACTCAAGCCACAAGAGGATTCTGTGGATAATGCATTGCACAGTAAACACACAGTGATTATTTGGACTACAGGCATTGGGGTCGTTGCCCCCTCAGTTTGCCCCTCCCCCCCCACCCCACCCCCTCACACACACACGCACGCACGCACGCACGCACGCACGCACGCACGCACGCACGCACGCACGCACGCACGCACGCACGCACGCACGCACGCACACACACACACACACACACACACACACACACACACACACACACACACACACACATGGCCGCCTAGTTATAGTTGAAAGTGGGGGTGCAATTTTTTTTGATTTTTTTTTTTTGCAAGTTTTTTTTTGCAAGGGGTGGTTTGGAGGGGGTCCGGCACGACCCCCTCCACGGCAGATTTTTTTACATTTAATGAACACCTGTATGTGCAATTTCCTGCAATATAGAGCCTTCAATCTTGACCAAAATAAAGCTGCTCTTTTCACTATAAAACTCAGTTTATATTGCAGTATGATAGCTATAATAATAATAACTTCACTGCAAGGGCTCTTTTAGCTAACGCTAGCTAGGCACGTATGGTAGCCAATTACTATTATAATAATAATAATAATAACTTTCCCATCCTCCCAAAGCCCCTCCAGCCCCGTTCACATCCGCAGCACCAACAACAACAACAACAACTAATTGACGCTATCAATAGCCCCAGTGAGCGCGGCGGCTGAATGAATGAAAACTTTATTTAACAGATTGCAGAATGGGTACAATACAGTACGGCTCAATACACACAATTGTTAAGGGGATGCAGACCAGAGAAAGACGTTTGTCTTGTTTACATCAGGGTCCCCTTTCGTGACTGTGCTGCACCAAGTGAATCCACAGTCACTTGCTCCTCAATGGGAAACCAACCTAGATTTACCATGAAGGACTGGTTCTGGCCGAACCGTTCATTATACCAGTATCACAGAGACATTACAAAGGTGCTCACAGTTGCACGAGGGGTTCGCACAGAGATACGGGATGGTTTGAAAGCTCGGCGTTGCTAATAAATATTTTTAATATTTTTTTATAAACTGCTCAAAGCGGCATTATTTCCGCCGTTGGGTGATCACAGCGCCTGCGCACCATCCTGTATCTCTGGATTCACTCGGTGCAGCGCCGAGGCTCACCATACGAGAAATATTCAGTTTCAATCTGTTTGCGCATTTAGTATACAGTCACAGTGTTCGACTTACGTGATGATTTGCTCCATTTTGATGTAAACGCCGAAGAATAATCCTCACAAACAATGTTATCCAATATCCAGCCTGAATTTTTCAAGGGCTTTCGAAAAAGCCGCCTCCCCCAACATGTCGTATACGTCATGCCGACGAACCGTGGCCCGTGGGCACTGGATCAAACCATTAAAGTGGGGGGTCACACAATCTTTGGAAACTTAAAAACTTGCTATTAAGTGTCATTGCGTATTATTAATTTGATTGAAATTACGTAGTTATGGTTAGATTTATATATGGGAGGGGGGAGTATATCATATTTTTCATATGATCAAAAAGTGGGGGAGCAAAATCAGATGTTTGCCCCCCCATGTTCAATAGTCATAGAGCAGCTGCATCGCGTGCTCTTATGCGCAGGCGTCTATGCACACACACACACACACACACACACACACACACACACACACACACACACACACACACACACACAGTGACTGAAGGGTAGACAGGAGGGTGTATTATAACTGTAGACAGGAGGGTGTATTATAACTGTAGACAGGAGGGTGTATTATAACTGTAGACAGGAGGGTGTATTATAACTGTAGACAGGAGGGTGTATTATAACTGTAGACAGGAGGGTGTATTATAACTGTAGACAGGAGGGTGTATTATAACTGTAGACAGGAGGGTGTATTATAACTGGTGACTGTAGACAGGAGGGTGTATTATAACTGGTGACTGTAGACAGGAGGGTGTATTATAACTGTAGACAGGAGGGTGTATTATAACTGGTGACTGTAGACAGGAGGGTGTATTATAACTGTAGACAGGAGGGTGTATTATAACTGGTGACTGTAGACAGGAGGGTGTATTATAACTGTAGACAGGAGGGTGTATTATAACTGGTGACTGTAGACAGGAGGGAAGGCCCGGACTGGCCATCGGGAGCACCGGGAGTTTTCCCGGTGGCCTGGCCTGCATAGAAAAAATATATATATATATATAATTTTTTTTTTTTTGTCAGGCCATTGTTTCTAGTTGTGGCGGCAGCGCGGCGCGATAGTTAGATAACCTAGGTGGGTGGGGAACAACCAGGAGTTCACTGTCTGCGACAGAGTTGGAAAACTATCTGACTCTCTCCCTCAGGCGAATGGAATGGCAGATGGCACTCAGATGCAGAATAACAGCCAGGCAATGAGCCAGGTAGTGAGGGACTCGGGAGGCGTGTATGGCTTCCGCAACGGAATTCGGTTTCCTGGTTCCTCTGATTGGCCGCGACCCCCACGTGACCCGCCCCCCTATCCACCGCTCTGCCGCGGACTCGCTCGCTTCCTCAATTTATACGCATGGAAGTATTGACTGAATGAATGAATGAATGAATGAATGAATGAATGAATGAATGAATGAATGAATGAATGAATGAATGAATGAATGAATGAATGAATGAAAACTTTATTTAACAGATTGCAGAATGGGTACAATACAGTACGGCTCAATACACACAATTGTTAAGGAGATGCAGACCTGAGAAAGACGTTTGTCTTGTTTACATCAGGGTCCCCCATTTTCAATTCATATAGAACGACTACGCCGTAACAAATCATTAAAAAAATATACCGTTAACTGGAATATGTTGTGCCTTTACACATATGTTGGATTATGTAATTGGTTTGTCATGACAAACAAATAAAAAAATCGCGATTTACCCGCTGGCTACAACAACACAACACTCAGTGACTGCATGTAGTCAGAGCCAGATCTCAGCCCGCGGTGTCCGCTGGAGCAAGCCAGAGACAGCCGGCAATGCGATATTTTATTTGTTTGTCATGACAAACCAATTACATAATCCAACATATGTGTAAAGGCACAACATATTCCAGTTAACGGTATCTTTTTTTAATGATTTGTTACGGCGCAATCAATACTTCCATGCATTCGGGACCTCCGCGTTTTGGGGGTATTCATCAGACAAATCGGATGCAGGGATTCGGCTCCCATCAGGCGGGCAAGAACTGCGGGTTTTCAGCCTCTCCCCTCTCTCCTGGAGCTTAAGGGGGAGCTTAGTATTCCTGCCGCGGAGGAGGTGTCTACAACATCAACACACAGTGACTACATGCAGTCACTGTGTGTTGGCGTAGCCAGCGGGTAAATCACGATTTTTTTATTTGTTTGTCATGACAAACCAATTACATAATCCAACATATGTGTAAAGGCACAACATATTCCAGTTAACGGTATATTTTTTTAATGATTTGTTACGGCGTAGTCGTTCTATATGAATTGAAAATGGGGGACCCTGATGTAAACAAGACAAACGTCTTTCTCAGGTCTGCATCCCCTTAACAATTGTGTGTATTGAGCCGTACTGTATTATACCCATTCTGCAATCTGTTAAATAAAGTTTTCATTCATTCATTCATTCATTCATTCATTCATTCATTCATTCATTCATTCATTCATTCATTCATTCATTCATTCATTCAGTCAATACTTCCATGCGTATAAATTGAGGAAGCGAGCGAGTCCGCGGCCGCTCGATCTGCCGCGCGCGGCAGCGGCAGAGCGGTGGATAGGGGGGCGGGTCACGTGGGGGTCGCGGCCAATCAGAGGAACCTGGAAACCGAATTCCGTTGCGGAAGCGATACACGTAGAGATACAGTAGAGCGAAAGTCAATTAACGTTGATGTCAAGATGGATAGTGGAAGAAAGAGAAAGGGTGGAGGAGAGAGGGATAAAACAAAGAAAAAGAAAGGCCCTTACAGGAGAGAGTGGTTAACTGTATTATAATAGTAAATAGAGAAATATGTTGTACTCTTGCTTTTTTCTTTTTGAAGGTGGAGAGAGTAGCATTGCTAGTGCCACAACAGTTTTATTTGAGGTTCATAACAGTACATTGTACTAAGCAATTGTTGGCTCATTAGTTTGTGATTCACATGCACTAAAATTCACCAGAATGCAGGAAATTAAGTCTTTGTAACAAAACATTTCCTGGTGGGGGACCCCCAGACCCCCCGCATAAAAAGTGGCCTGATTGGGGCTATATTTCGCGCTATATCTCCCGGTATGAATTATTTCCCCAGTCCGGCCCTGCAGGAGGGTGTATTACTTGGTTTACTGTTGGCAGTTTACGAATCTACTTTATGCCCAGTGTGTAGAGATCGGGGGAGGGGGGGGGGGGGGGTTAAATACAGGACCTTCTCGCTGCATGAGGCAGCAGTTTTGACCTCTGCACCCACACACGCCACCCATTACCGGTACTTAGCAGATATATGGTTCATACGAGGAGATGAGAAAACAGTGTGGTTAAGTTATTCAGCCCACGAGCCATTTCACGGAATGTATATGTGACACGGTCAGTGAACTTATGATTCAGCTATCGAATCATTGGGGTGAATGAGACAAATTGATGCACGAACAGATGGATGAAAGGGCCGGAGAAGAGATGATTCATTGATTTAAATGTTAAACGAGTGTAAATGAGTATAAATGCCACTATACATCCCAAGGGCCCCAGACGTTATCACACTTAGTCCAGGCCATACGGTAGGGACACTATCGGTAGGGACTCTCTCAAATAGTGTCCCAATGCCGTGTATCATATAAACCTATAAAGCATATAAACACTTTGGTACTAGTTGATAACATAATGTCAACTAGCATCATGCTATTTGACCCCCATGTCCGCTCCATTGTTAAAACCTCTTACTTCCTCCGCAACATTGCCAAAATGCATCACTGCCTCTCCCCCCCCCACCGCTGAATCCCTCATACATGCTTTCATCTCCTCCCGCCTCGACTATTGCAACTCCCTCCTCACTGGCATCACCTCCCGCTCCCTCCATAAACTGCAGATGGTCCAGAACTCAGCCGCCCGCCTCCTCACTAACACCCGGTCCCGTGAACACATCACTCCTGTCCTCCACTCCCTCCACTGGCTCCCGATCAAGGAACGCATCAACTTCAAAACACTACTCCTCACCTTCAAAGCCCTCCATAGCCTGCCCCCCCCCCCCCCCTATTGGACTGATCTCCTTCTTCCTTACCGCCCCACCCGTTCCCTCCGGTCCTCCTCCACTGCCTGCCTCACTGTCCCGACATCCAAGCTCAAAAATGTTGGTGATCGGGCCTTCTCACGCACTGCACCCCAACTCTGGAACTCCCTCCCTCAGACCATCAGAGACTCCCCCACACTCTCCACCTTCAAATCACGCCTCAAAACCCACCTGTTCGCCCCTAGCCTTCAACCTGATCTTTGTTACTGTGGCCTTATGTTTTCTGTGTATCAGGCTGTTCTCCCTGTTTCCCCGTGGTCTTATGTTCCTTTTGTTTCTTTGTTTTCTCTGTTTTCCCCACCTAATGTCAGCGACTTCGGGTTCCTGAGAAGCGCTTTATAAATACAATGAATTATTATTATTATTATTAGTACAAAATACAGGCATAAGCGAGCGAGCAGAAAAAAGATAGATAGGTCCAAGGTAAGGTAAATCACAGTTTTTCACATTAGGATCTAACATCCCAATAGGCCTCTCTGTTTACGGTTTAATTCAGTAATACAAATGACAAAATAGACAGAGTAAAACTGTGCTGTTTGATTCAGTTTAAAAATAGGCAATACAAAACATTATAAAATAGAATAGACAGAGTAAAAAAGTGTGATCAAATAGTTAGATAAAAACATACAATAACATTTACAACAGAGCACCCACTCATAACACTTAATAGAACAACAGAGCAGTGCATCGCTCTTAATACTTTGAGTTTCTTTACAAAGTTCTAACATACAACAGAGCAGTGCATCGCTCTTAACACTTTGACTTTCTTTATTCTTAATAATAAACACTGCACAGACCCTGATACAGTGAGCTACTCCTATTATATACTCCACTTGTCCCTGCCTGTGCCTCCCCTCCCCCACTCCCCCAGGCTGCTATGACGCCTGCATTCCCCCCCAAGGGGATTAATAATTCATACTAAAGGAACAGTTGACTTGACTTGACTTGTTAGTTCAAGGTGCATGTTTTCAGGGAACTCTAAATGACGGGTGCAGACGTCTGGGCTGCCGCTGCACAATATCTCCACAGGTAATTTCCTTCCCACTCATTATAAATAAAACATGAATACACACATGAATTATATAAATGAAGAAATAAAACTGCAAGTGGAGATTTAAATGATTGAACGTTCATTTTGGATCCTTTCCGATTACGCTTGTAATGTAATGGAGACGTAAAACAAAAAGGTGCATTTATATAGCACTTTTATGTCGCTTTACAATTTGCACTTTACAAAGCGCTTTACAATTTGTTCCTCATATTTTACCCATTCACACACCCATTCACACACCCATTCACACACACACATTCACACACCCATTCACACACACATTCACACACCCATTCACACACACACATTCACACACCCATTCACACACACATTCACACACCGACGGCGGATGGCGACCATGCAAGGAAAGGGAGCGGATACATTTGGGGGGGAAGGGTTAAATACCTCCACTGAGGGAGAGGACAGTATTATTCCTCCACAGCGTTATATAAATGCAGCCATTTACCATTTCCTGTAATGTGTCATGTAAGCTATGCAAGGCCTTTGCCATCAGTGTGTATGTAAGTGAATGGGTGAATGTGTGAGGTCATAAATTGTAAAGCGCCTCTGGTGGTCAGAAGACAAGTTGACATGCTTTATAGAAATGCACACGCGTGTGCAGGGTGGATAGATCCAGCTCTGCTGTCACGCCCTGAGGGTTTTGATTGGCTCTGCTGAGCATGACACGGCTGTTTTGCCTCATCAAAGTGGGACTTAAAATCAGGCGCTGTCCACTGCTCACCGCCCGACCGGCCGCATGGATAGGCAGCTGGCTGCAGTGCGCTCTGGGAAACTGTGTTTTTCATCAACAGCCAATCAGCAGCAGCTGTCAGGTGGAACGGAAGGGCCGGTCTGGGGAAAATACTGATATAGACATTGACACACACACACACACACACACACACACACACACACACACACACACACACACACACACACACACACACACACACACACACACACACACACACACACACACACACACACACACACACACACACACACACACACACACACACACACACACACACACACACACACACACACACACACACACACATACCATGCACCACACACCACACACAAATCCATCTGCTGATGACAGCTCTGACGTATTTGTGTGTGTGTTTGTGTGCGTGTGTGTGTCTGTGATTGTGTGTATGTACCTTCTTCCTCTCTCTACATGTCTCTCTATGTCTGTTTAGATTGTGTTGATAAGATAAGATTGTTTTGAGGAGGGAACATGAAAAGGCGAACCAGCCAATGACTTGGCATAGAATCAGGTTGAGTTGAGTTTGCCACAGTATGTATCACCATCTGAATGGATGTAGAACACAGTGTGGACATGCCTGGATTACCGAGCGGTCATACCGGGATAATACCCTAGATATGTCTGGCCCCTGATGGATGGGTGGATGGATGGATGGGGCCCAGTTCACATTAACATAAGAATCAAGAATCAAGAGGTTTATTTGTCACATACATACCAGGGCATGCAGTGACATGTGGGTGGTCATGCCCGCATTGATTGTGCAAAATACAATAATAAAAATAGCCATAGAAAAAAATAAAGACAGAAAAAATAAAATAGACCAAGACACAAGATATGCATGGTAAAAAAAAATACATGTGTAGTAGTATTTGGTAACCATAGCTAGACATATGTTGCCTGAAACTGGTGTTCAAATCAAACTAATGTGTTTTAGTCTTGTAGAAACATGTCAATCAAAAATAGGTTATCATTAAACCTGATATGCCCTGAGGGACAAGCTTAGAGAATGTGTGTGCTTGCAGAGACGTGGGATCACCACAGGAGGTAATTTGCATTTAACTGTTGGCAGCTGCAACAGACAGGATACTGGTCACGCAGGTCTTAACATCTCCCTGAGAACAGTTGGTTATCTCACTTCAAAGAAGTATCGGGTGTCCCAGGTCAACAACAGACGCACAGGCATTTTCATGTGACCACCTGGCTTGCTCCCGCCTTGCATAACACAAAGTACATTTTCAAATGTCTAGTACTACACTTAGATTAGTTTGATATGAACTACAAATAGGCCTGTTTATATTGTGGTAATAATTCTGAATTAAATGATATGAAATATAACATGGGAATGACGGGGAATCACAGAGTTTGAAATTAGGCCACGTTTGAATCTACATTGGAAAATACTTAAATGTGTTGCATACTAAACTGTATAAAAGAGATATTGATGTAAGTTAAAAGAATGATTAGGCCTCATGTAGCTATTCAATGAAAGCCAAAAAGACTGTGTTGAAGACTTAATCACCTGCATAGTAAGACTAGTTTCACTTAGGTTGAAACTAGGCTTAATGGTAACAGACTGTGTTCAATTATGATATCTCTGTGTTTATGTAATCAATTGCAATTCGAATATATATATTGTGAGATCAATAACCAAATTATTATGTTAGTTAGACGGTGTTTGTTCTTTGGTTGAAAAACAAGGGAAATAAGAGGGTGGGCCCTCCTCCGTTTTCAAATACTCTGTGCAGGCCTGGGATTGGCGGAACACATCTGGTGATGTCACTCTGGTGACATCACGAGAGACTCCAGGCTTTTGATATAAGAGGGGGTGTTGTGACGGTGGGAGGATCACTCTGACACGGAACCACAAGGACAACACCCCTCCTTTTTCACACAGCAGACGACGCGGCAGAGGAGACTCAAGAGACAAAGAACTTTTTGGAGGGAGAATAGACTTCTTTGTTCATCAGCCAGAGAACAAAGCCCATCAACAACTTATCAAACTATCATTATTAAATCTGTTTTCTTAGTAAGGACGAGCGGCATAGGGCTCCGGTACCTTGAATCTTTTATAGTGTTCTGTATTGTAATTTGTATACACTCTTAACTTTGATTAAACAGCTGTCAGTACACCTTCTCCTCCATTTCTTCTGCTTCTCCGCTGGTCGTCAAACCAAGACCATTTGGTCTTATTGGTAGTACAAAGGTTTTTAGGGGAACCATACACAACGCAGAGGACGATCCAGCCGGTTCTGATCTTATCAGAACCAGAACAGAAGCCTTTGCTACTTCACATGCTAAGTTCCTGAGAAACTGGTTCCTATATACACGACTATACAATATACAATTTACTATTTTAACTCTTAATGTATCTAAACTATACTATTAGTACCTCCTTCCTTTAAAGTGACTTTATATTTTTTAAAGTGACATTTTGTTTACGTGGTTGTTTTAGCGGTTGCCGCATGAGTGTGTGTGTGTGTGTGTGTGTGTGTCTGTGTGTGTGTGTGTGTGTGTGTGTATGTGTGTGTGTCTGTGTGTGCTCATGTGTACTCATTAATTGCTTTTCTACACACAGTCCAGGCTATATTCCCAGTACTACACACAGTCCAGGGTATATTCCCAGTACTACACACAGTCCAGGGTATATTCCCAGTACTACACACAGTCCAGGGTATATTCCAAGTACTACACACTGTCCAGGGTATATTCCCAGTAGTACACACAGTCCAGGGTATATTCCCAGTACTACACACAGTCCATGGTATATTCCCAGTACTACACAGCTCCAGGGCCCCTGCCTGATCCTGTAACATATGCGTTGCAAAGTAGCCTCTCTCACCCAGTGACACAACAGTGACACATGCAGCGCTGAGCTAACACACTGTGACACTG
>NW_028170111.1:147806-152806 GCF_963971535.1 Notolepis coatsorum
GTTAATTTAGAACTAATATTTAAGACTATTACTAGCGGGAAACCAAGTTAAACAAAATAGTGTGTTTAGAATTTAAAACAGACTGCAAAAGTAGTTTAGCCTACACCTAGAAAAAGAACAAATAAAGTAAGCAAGAGATTGGAATATTCAAATACTTCTTATATTAAATTAAGGACTCAATTAGGATAAAATATGTTTAAAACGTACTAGGAACATTGTGTAAAGACTGACATAGGAGGTTTAGATAAACTAGAGAGTAATATCTAGGTTTCAAAAATACCAAAAAATAGACAAAACCATATTTAAAGCATCCTGTCAAACTTCTATGGCTTAAATTCCAACGGACGAAACCCTCCTCTGAGACCCAAAATGGCCGCCGACTAGAATTCTATTGGCCAAGAGCAAACCAAGCCTTCTAGCCCCTGCGTCATCCGAGAGGTGGGGCTTAGGTTTTTTAAACAGCGAACCCGCCGAGAGACGGGACCAGAGACGGACGGACCCCGGTGAAACGAGAGAAACCATACCCCTGCAACCTGAGACAAATCCAGAAAGAGCATCCAGACTCCAGCAGAGAACTGCAGATTAGCTAGAAATAATTTGAGTATCTGTTGATAATCTTTTTGATTAGTTTGGATCATCCTGAAGTCGACTTTGTCCTAGGAGCGGCTTTAGAATCCAACATTAGTATAATAGGCGTTGTTTTGTAATAAACGCTATATTCTGATTTGAGCTTTTTGTCCCTCTGAAGATTACATTTACATTTACATTTACATTTAGTCATTTAGCTGACGCTTTTATCCAAAGCGACTTACAAGTTCTGTACGACAAGTCATCAGGAAGGAAGGGCACAACTCTATCAGCTGAGTAACAATGTTCATCAAAGTGTTGAGTGCTACAGTGTAGGTTAGTTTATTAGGACAAGTGCATGACAGTACGGTTAGTTAGGGTTAGATTTTTTTTTTATTCAACCGCCGTCTTTTTACCGGGTCCACACCAAGAGTAATTACTTAGAAATAACGCAGAGTACTTTCCTAGAATTATAGTATACCTCACGGGCCTCAGAACTCCTGTAACCATACAAACTCCATGTTTTAAAAAGTACACGGTAAAAAACAGGTAGAACATTTAACCGAGCACCGCTAAAATCCATAAAAAACAGAGCATTCGACAGTCCCAGTCCCCCAAGCTGTTGCAGTATGGCACAAGCCACCGGCCTCCACACCAAGTCTTTTGGTCCATAAAAAAGTCTCTGAATGAACTGGAGTCGAAAAGTTGCACCCCTACTGCACAGATGCACAAGACCCTGCCCACCCTCCTCCTTGGGCAAATACAAAACACCCAGTGCAGCTTGTCCCAGAAAAAATCAAAAAAACAAGCTTGAATTTTAGGGAGAAGGTCTATTGGGGGATCAACACACATCAGACGATGCCACAGTTTAGAATACACTAGGTTATTGATTACCAGAACATGGCCCCTATACGATATGTTTGGTACAATCCACTTCCATTTCTTTAAACGGCCTTGAGCTATTTCCAGTACATTTTCCCAGTTTTTTCTTTTAAAAGTCTCATCCCCTAAAAAAACTCCCAGATATTTGAAACCTCCCTTTTTCCAATGCAGGCCCCCTGGTAAAGTGAGTCTGCTGCACAACGTACCCACCATGAGTGCTTCGCTCTTCCCCCAATTGACCTTAGCCGATGAAATCAAAGCAAAACGTCCCACATTTTCAACTAACACATTGATGTCCTCTTGTTTATTTATAAAAATAACCAAGTCATCTGCATATGCTGAAAGCTTAAAAGGTGCAATGCACCCAGGGACACTTACCCCCGAGATGCCTGCCCTGAGCCTGTGTAGCAGGGGTTCAAATGCCAGGGAATACAGCATTCCCGACAAAGAACACCCCTGCTAATACCCCTCTGGATTTTAAAAGGAGCACTCAAACCACCATTAATCTTAAGCACACTCTCAATGTTACTGTACAAAGCCTTGATCTTGGCTATGAGACCTGGGCTGAAACCAAAGGCCTCTAGAGTTTTCCACAAGTACTGGTGTTCAACCCTGTCAAAAGCCTTTTCCTGATCTATAGAAATAAGATCAGTTTCCAAACCCAATGCACTAGAGATGTCCAAAAAATCCCGAATCAGAAAAACATTGTCACTGACCAACCTGTCAGGCACACAATAGGTCTGGTCACGATGGATCACCTGCCCCATTACCTCTCTCAGCCTGGTAGCTAGCACCTTGGAGAGGAGCTTGTATTCTGTACACAAAAGTGAGACAGGTCTCCAGTTCCTTATCTCCATTAAGTCTCCCTTCTTTGGCAACAGTGTGAGTACTGCCCTTCTGCAGCTCAGCGGCAGCTGCCCTCCAATAAGACTGTCTCTGAGCACCATCAGGAGATCTTCCCCCAACACTGCCCACATGGTCTTATAGAACTCTACAGGTAATCCGTCTATACCCGGAGCTTTCCCATTTTCCATGCTCTGCAGGGCAGTATTGAGCTCATCAAGAGACACATCCGCCTCCAGCTCTGCACTGGACTCTTTCTCTACCTTTGGTAGGCCTTCATAGAAACCATGAGATTCCTCCTGCACCTCTCCAAGTTCAGACTGGAAGAGGCTACTATAAAAATCCACAGCATGCCTCCTGATGTCAGTGGACTCAGACAGTATCTGACCTGTGTCTGAGCGCATGCTGTGGATGAGCCTCTTCTGCCCATTCTTGCGCTCCAGACCGAAAAAGAAACGGGAAGATGCATCCATCTCTGAGATGTTTCTGAAACGTGACCTCACCAGAGCACCCTGTGCTGAAATACCTAACAGGTCAGCCAGAGCAGACTTTTTAACTTTGAGAGCTCCAATATGGCCTCGATCTCCTGTGGATTCTGCTAGCTCTTGAAGCTCCTCCACATCAATCTCCAGAGCCTTCATAGACCTGGCGATATCCCTAGTAACATTTAGAGTGTACTGTTGGACTGCTTAATTTTGCACTTACCCACATCCCACCACTGCTGTAGTGAGATAAAACTGGCCTTTGTCTGCTTATGAACCTTCCATAAGAAGGTAAAAGCGTCCCTCAAATTTTGATCAGTTAAAAGAGACGTATTAAAATGCCAGTAAGCACTTTGTGGCTTTACACACTTGATAAAAACAGAACAGTACACAAGAGAATGGTCAGTAAAACCAACAGGGGCTATATAACAATTGTTAAAAACACTAAAATGGTGTTTAAAACAATAAAACCGATCAAGTCTGGCCAATGATAATAAATTATCTCTAGTGTGAACCCGTGTGTATTGCCTCTGCTTTTGATGCATTCGTCTCCACACATCACTCAGCTCATACGTCTCAATCACCCTAGAGAGACGACTACGAGATGCAGAGTGAGGCTCTTGATGGTTCCTATCTAAAACGGGGTTAACAGTACAGTTAAAATCCCCTCCCAGAAATAAAAACTCTTCATTATCACAACCCTTAATAACATCAGCCAAATAATCTAAAAAACACATTCTTTCCAAACCAACATTTGGGGCATAAACAACAATAAATACCATTTTCACCTTCTCATATAACACTCTTACTTTTAAAAGACGTCCCTTTACAACCTCCTCAATCTCACATGACTGTGGCAAAAATGTTCTGGAAAATAAAATCCCCACTCCACCACTAGTACTGGTGTTATGGCTTAAAACTATTTCCCCATTCCATTCTCTTTTCCAAGCCACTGTATTATCCTCAGTACTGTGCGTCTCTTGGACAAGCATCACATCAATATTTTTTAACTCCATTAGTTGATAAAGAGGTACCCTCTTTGCATCATCTCTTGCACCATTTAAATTTAGGGTACCTACTTTTAATTCTGCCATGAGAAAATATCCAAACTGCAGGACATAAAATAATAAAAGGAGACCAGATAACTTAAACATCATTAGAGATTTTTGATCTTGACCTTTGAACATGTTTCCTTAAATGATAAATCTCCTGATCAGAGAAACCTTCGTCAATCTTGTCATTGCGTTTCATTAGCCACTTAGCGGACTCAACAAACAGCTTTACGTCAGGAAAAAAACTTTCCACCTTAACTGCCCTTGAGCCTTTAGTATCCTGTAGAAAACTTTTTATTCTAGTTAAAGAATACCCATCCATCCTGTCAGCCTGAGACTGAGTGGGAGGCAGAGACTCCGCCTCATCACTGAAGTCAGAGTCTCCACTGTCACTGTCTACCTGCTGCTCAGGTTGAAACTCTTTTTTAGCTTTAGAGTCAGATTGACTGACCTCAGTTTTCCTTTTTTGGGAAATTTTGGTAACATCAGCATCAGGTTCCATTTCCTCCTCATTTATGCTACACTCCACTTCTCCAGCAGCTGATCCAGTGCATTTGCCCAAACTGATTCTTTCTTCACCTCCGACCCCTGTCTTCTGACCTCCCACTTCTTCACCCTCCTCGACCACAGTGATCTCCTCAACAGCCTTCGCTCTTCCCTTTTTCTCCACTTTTTTCTAGGGGTGCACCGAAAATTCGGCCACCGAAAGATTTCGGCCGAAAATGGCCAAACATGGCCTTTCGGCTTTCGGCCGAAAGAGTTTTTTCACCGAAAATATATCACCGAAACAGAAGCAACCTAATGCGTGTTGTTGTGATGATGTCATCAAAACGCGGATTCATTACATGCGCGCTGTGAGCTCTTCAGTCCTGCGTGATACTCCTCTTGGGACTCGGGAGCAATGCATCTCCTCGGGAGTCGCGCTGTTTCTACAGTATGTAAACTCCGCGCGCAACAAGTCCAATAAATGCGTCTTTAACATACTTTATCCTTATTTACTATATATATCACTTGAGTGATCTAATATGCATATTATTCAGAGCGAGAGGGGGAGGGATTGTTTCTCTCACATTGACGCTGTCTACTGTGCCAAAGTCATCTGGGGACTAGAAAGGTGTGCTCTGTACTGAGCACAGATGTCCGCCTCTCTCTCTCTCTCTCTCTCTCTCTCTCT
>NW_028170111.1:157806-170306 GCF_963971535.1 Notolepis coatsorum
GTGTACCCCGCCCTTCTACACTTCAGCCCCAAGCCTTGTTCATATTTAGTGACCCGTCATAGAGACTCACAGGTGGCGCTGTTGGACTCATAGAGGGGAGATCCATCACTGGATTATGTTTGCCCTGCCCCCTACTTGTAAGCCCCCATAGCTACTGGTTGGCGGAGGCATACAACTGCCAGGTGGTACTTCTAGTAATATAAAGGGACTCTATGGGTCCCAATCTCAAGGTCTGGAAAGTGACCAATTGGCTGGAGGAAGGTGACTCTTTTCAATCAAGGGCAGATTACCAAGAGTCCCTGAAATCATGATGGGAGGGGAGGAGAGGAAAGGAGACGGGAGGAGAGGAGAGGACAGGGGAGGAGAGGAGATGAGAGGAGAGGAGAGGAGAGGAGAGGAGAGGATAGGAGAGAAGAGGAGAGGAGAGGAGAGGAGAGGAGAGGAGAGGAGAGGAGAGGAGAGGAGAGGAGAGGAGAGGAGAGGAGAGGAGAGGAGAGGAGAGGAGAGGAGAGGAGGGGAGAGGAGAGGAAAGGAGAGCAGAGGAGAGGGAGGGGAGGGGAGGTGATGGGAGGGGAGGAGAGTAGGGGAGAGGAGAGGAGATGAGAGTTTAGTCGAGAAGAGGAGAGGAGATGGGAGCGGATGAGAGTAGGGGAGAGGAGAGAAGATGAGAGTATAGTTGAGAATAGGAGAGGAGAGGAGAGGAGAGGAGAGGAGAGGAGAGGAGAGGAGAGGAGAGGAGAGGAGAGGAGAGGAGAGGAGATGAGAGGAGAGGAGGGGAGGGGAGGGGAGGGGAGGGGAGGGGAGAGGGTAGGGGAGGAGATGAGAGTAGGGGAGAGGAGAGGAGAGAAGAGAAGATGAGAGTATAGTCGAGAAGAGAAGAGGATAGGGGAGGGGGGGCGATGAGAGAAGGGGATGGGGGAGGAGAGGAGAGGATGAGAGGATATGAGAAAAAGATCAAGTTTGAGATTGAGAATAAAATAATTGAAGAAAAAAGTGTCTATCTGACACGACCCCCATTGCCCTCAGAATTCTTCTCACTGAAGTCAGACTCCGGCGCCCTCAAAACGTCAGAGGCTAATGGGACTGGCAGTTCTCTCACAGTAACTCTGTGTACATAGCTTTGACTTCCCTGCCTATCAAGGTGGGGATTGGCTGCTCCTATGATACTCCATCCCAGCTCTGTTTTCTGGGCAAATGGCTCATTCGCACCACCCATGATGACTTCAATGGGGGCCAGACAGTCTGCTGTTAGAGAGAGCAGTCAGTCAGTCTGCTGTTAGAGAGAGCAGTCAGTCAGTCAGTCTGCTGTTAGAGAGAGCAGGCAGACAGTCTGCTGTTAGAGAGAGCAGTCAGTCAGTCTGCTGTTAGAGAGAGCAGTCAGTCAGTCAGTCTGCTGTTAGAGAGAGCAGTCAGTCAGTCTACTGTTAGAGAGAGAGAGCAGTCAGGCAGTCTGCTGTTAGAGAGAGCAGTCAGACAGTCTGCTGTTAGAGAGAGCAGTCAGTCAGTCTACTGTTAGAGAGAGCAGTCTGATAGAGAGAGCAGTCTGTCAGTCTACTGTTAGAGAGAGCAGTCTGATAGAGAGAGCAGTCAGTCAGTCTGCTGTTAGAGAGGGCAGTCAGTCAGTCTGCTGTTAGAGAGAGCAGTCAGTCAGTCTACTGTTAGAGAGAGCAGTCTGATAGAGAGAGCAGTCAGTCAGTCTGCTGTTAGAGAGAGCAGTCAGTCAGTCTGCTGTTAGAGAGAGCAGTCAGACAGTCTGCTGTTAGAGAGAGCAGTCAGTCAGTCTGATGTTAGAGAGAGAGCAGTCAGTCAGTCTGCTGTTAGAGAGAGCAGTCAGTCAGTCTACTGTTAGAGAGAGCAGTCAGTCAGTCTACTGTTAGAGAGAGCAGTCAGTCAGTCTGCTGTTAGAGAGAGCAGTCAGTCAGTCTGCTGTTAGAGAGAGCAGTCAGTCAGTCAGTCTGCTGTTAGAGAGAGCAGGCAGACAGTCTGCTGTTAGAGAGAGCAGTCAGTCAGTCTACTGTTAGAGAGAGCAGTCAGTCAGTCTACTGTTAGAGAGAGCAGTCAGTCAGTCAGTCTGCTGTTAGAGAGAGCAGTCAGTCAGTCTGCTGTTAGAGAGAGCAGTCAGGCAGTCAGTCTGCTGTTAGAGAGAGCAGTCAGTCAGTCTGCTGTTAGAGAGAGCAGTCAGTCAGTCTGCTGTTAGAGAGAGCAGTCTGTTAGAGAGAGCAGTCAGACAGTCTGATGTTAGAGAGAGCAGTCAGTCAGTCTGATGTTAGAGAGAGCAGTCAGTCAGTCTGCTGTTAGAGAGAGCAGTCAGACAGTCTGATGTTAGAGAGAGCAGTCAGTCAGTCTACTGTTAGAGAGAGCAGTCAGGCAGTCTGCTGTTAGAGAGAGCAGTCTGTCAGTCAGTCTGCTGTTAGAGAGAGCAGTCAGTCAGTCTACTGTTAGAGAGAGCAGTCAGACAGTCTGCTGTTAGAGAGAGCAGTCAGTCAGTCTGCTGTTAGAGAGAGCAGTCAGACAGTCTACTGTTAGAGAGAGCAGTCAGTCAGTCTGCTGTTAGAGAGAGCAGTCAGTCAGTCTACTGTTAGAGAGAGCAGTCAGTCAGTCTGCTGTTATAGAGAGCAGTCAGTCAGTCTACTGTTAGAGAGAGCAGTCTGATAGAGAGAGCAGTCTGTCAGTCTACTGTTAGAGAGAGCAGTCTGATAGAGAGAGCAGTCAGTCAGTCTGCTGTTAGAGAGGGCAGTCAGTCAGTCTGCTGTTAGAGAGAGCAGTCAGTCAGTCTACTGTTAGAGAGAGCAGTCTGATAGAGAGAGCAGTCAGTCAGTCTGCTGTTAGAGAGAGCAGTCAGTCAGTCTGCTGTTAGAGAGAGCAGTCAGACAGTCTGCTGTTAGAGAGAGCAGTCAGTCAGTCTGATGTTAGAGAGAGCAGTCAGTCAGTCTGCTGTTAGAGAGAGCAGTCAGTCAGTCTACTGTTAGAGAGAGCAGTCAGTCAGTCTACTGTTAGAGAGAGCAGTCAGTCAGTCTGCTGTTAGAGAGAGCAGTCAGTCAGTCTGCTGTTAGAGAGAGCAGTCAGTCAGTCAGTCTGCTGTTAGAGAGAGCAGGCAGACAGTCTGCTGTTAGAGAGAGCAGTCAGTCAGTCTACTGTTAGAGAGAGCAGTCAGTCAGTCTACTGTTAGAGAGAGCAGTCAGTCAGTCAGTCTGCTGTTAGAGAGAGCAGTCAGTCAGTCTGCTGTTAGAGAGAGCAGTCAGGCAGTCAGTCTGCTGTTAGAGAGAGCAGTCAGTCAGTCTGCTGTTAGAGAGAGCAGTCAGTCAGTCTGCTGTTAGAGAGAGCAGTCTGTTAGAGAGAGCAGTCAGACAGTCTGATGTTAGAGAGAGCAGTCAGTCAGTCTGATGTTAGAGAGAGCAGTCAGTCAGTCTGCTGTTAGAGAGAGCAGTCAGACAGTCTGATGTTAGAGAGAGCAGTCAGTCAGTCTACTGTTAGAGAGAGCAGTCAGGCAGTCTGCTGTTAGAGAGAGCAGTCTGTCAGTCAGTCTGCTGTTAGAGAGAGCAGTCAGTCAGTCTACTGTTAGAGAGAGCAGTCAGACAGTCTGCTGTTAGAGAGAGCAGTCAGTCAGTCTGCTGTTAGAGAGAGCAGTCAGACAGTCTACTGTTAGAGAGAGCAGTCAGTCAGTCTGCTGTTAGAGAGAGCAGTCAGTCAGTCTACTGTTAGAGAGAGCAGTCAGTCAGTCTGCTGTTATAGAGAGCAGTCAGTCAGTCTACTGTTAGAGATAGCAGTCAGTCAGTCTACTGTTAGAGAGAGCAGTCAGACAGTCTGCTGTTAGAGAGAGCAGTCAGTCAGTCTGCTGTTAGAGATAGCAGTCAGTCAGTCTACTGTTAGAGAGAGCAGTCAGTCAGTCTGCTGTTAGAGAGAGCAGTCAGTCAGTCTGCTGTTAGAGAGAGCAGTCAGTCAGTCTACTGTTAGAGAGAGCAGTCTGATAGAGAGAGCAGTCAGTCAGTCTGCTGTTAGAGAGAGCAGTCAGTCAGTATGCTGTTAGAGAGAGCAGTCAGACAGTCTGCTGTTAGAGAGAGCAGTCAGTCAGTCTGATGTTAGAGAGAGCAGTCAGTCAGTCTACTGTTAGAGAGAGCAGTCAGTCAGACAGTCTACTGTTAGAGAGAGCAGTCAGTCAGTCTGCTGTTAGAGAGAGCAGTCAGTCAGTCTACTGTTAGAGAGAGCAGTCAGTCAGTCTACTGTTAGAGAGAGCAGTCAGTCAGTCTGCTGTTAGAGAGAGCAGTCAGTCAGTCTGCTGTTAGAGAGAGCAGTCAGTCAGTCAGTCTGCTGTTAGAGAGAGCAGGCAGACAGTCTGCTGTTAGAGAGAGCAGTCAGTCAGTCTACTGTTAGAGAGAGCAGTCAGTCAGTCTACTGTTAGAGAGAGCAGTCAGTCAGTCAGTCTGCTGTTAGAGAGAGCAGTCAGTCAGTCTGCTGTTAGAGAGAGCAGTCAGGCAGTCAGTCTGCTGTTAGAGAGAGCAGTCAGTCAGTCTGCTGTTAGAGAGAGCAGTCAGTCAGTCTACTGTTAGAGAGAGCAGTCAGTCAGTCTGCTGTTAGAGAGAGCAGTCAGTCAGTCTGCTGTTAGAGAGAGCAGTCTGTTAGAGAGAGCAGTCAGACAGACTGATGTTAGAGAGAGCAGTCAGTCAGTCTGATGTTAGAGAGAGCAGTCAGTCAGTCTGCTGTTAGAGAGAGCAGTCAGACAGTCTGATGTTAGAGAGAGCAGTCAGTCAGTCTACTGTTAGAGAGAGCAGTCAGGCAGTCTGCTGTTAGAGAGAGCAGTCTGTCAGTCAGTCTGCTGTTAGAGAGAGCAGTCAGTCAGTCTACTGTTAGAGAGAGCAGTCAGACAGTCTGCTGTTAGAGAGAGCAGTCAGTCAGTCTGCTGTTAGAGAGAGCAGTCAGACAGTCTACTGTTAGAGAGAGCAGTCAGTCAGTCTGCTGTTAGAGAGAGCAGTCAGTCAGTCTGCTGTTATAGAGAGCAGTCAGTCAGTCTACTGTTAGAGATAGCAGTCAGTCAGTCTACTGTTAGAGAGAGCAGTCAGACAGTCTGCTGTTAGAGAGAGCAGTCAGTCAGTCTGCTGTTAGAGATAGCAGTCAGTCAGTCTACTGTTAGAGAGAGCAGTCAGTCAGTCTGCTGTTAGAGAGAGCAGTCAGTCAGTCTACTGTTAGAGAGAGCAGTCAGTCAGTCTGCTGTTATAGAGAGCAGTCAGTCAGTCTACTGTTAGAGATAGCAGTCAGTCAGTCTACTGTTAGAGAGAGCAGTCAGACAGTCTGCTGTTAGAGAGAGCAGTCAGTCAGTCTGCTGTTAGAGATAGCAGTCAGTCAGTCTACTGTTAGAGAGAGCAGTCAGTCAGTCTGCTGTTAGAGAGAGCAGTCAGTCAGTCTGCTGTTAGAGAGAGCAGTCAGTCAGTCAGTCTGCTGTTAGAGAGAGCAGTCAGTCAGTCTACTGTTAGAGAGAGCAGTCAGTCAGTCTACTGTTAGAGAGAGCAGTCAGTCAGTCTGCTGTTAGAGAGAGCAGTCAGTCAGTCTGCTGTTAGAGAGAGCAGTCAGACAGTCTGCTGTTAGAGAGAGCAGTCAGTCAGTCTGCTGTTAGAGAGAGCAGTCAGTCAGTCTACTGTTAGAGAGAGCAGTCAGTCAGTCTACTGTTAGAGAGAGCAGTCAGTCAGTCTGCTGTTAGAGAGAGCAGTCAGTCAGTCTGCTGTTAGAGAGAGCAGTCAGTCAGTCAGTCTGCTGTTAGAGAGAGCAGTCAGTCAGTCTACTGTTAGAGAGAGCAGTCAGTCAGTCTACTGTTAGAGAGAGCAGTCAGTCTGCTGTTAGAGAGAGCAGTCAGTCAGTCTACTGTTAGAGAGAGCAGTCAGTCAGTCTACTGTTAGAGAGAGCAGTCAGTCAGTCTGCTGTTAGAGAGAGCAGTCAGTCAGTCTACTGTTAGAGAGAGCAGTCAGTCAGTCTGCTGTTAGAGAGAGCAGTCAGTCAGTCTGCTGTTAGAGAGAGCAGTCAGTCAGTCTGCTGTTAGAGAGAGCAGTCAGACAGTCTGCTGTTAGAGAGAGCAGTCAGTCAGTCTGCTGTTAGAGAGAGCAGTCAGTCAGTCTACTGTTAGAGAGAGCAGCCAGGCAGTCAGTCTGCTGTTAGAGAGAGCAGTCAGTCAGTCTGCTGTTAGAGAGAGCAGTCAGTCAGTCTACTGTTAGAGAGAGCAGTCAGGCAGTCAGTCTGCTGTTAGAGAGAGCAGTCAGTCAGTCTGCTGTTAGAGAGAGCAGTCAGTCAGTCTGCTGTTATAGAGAGCAGTCAGTCAGTCTACTGTTAGAGAGAGCAGTCAGTCAGTCTGCTGTTAGAGAGAGCAGTCAGACAGTCTGCTGTTAGAGAGAGCAGTCAGTCAGTCTGCTGTTAGAGAGAGCAGTCAGTCAGTCTACTGTTAGAGAGAGCAGTCAGACAGTCTGCTGTTAGAGAGAGCAGTCAGTCAGTCTGCTGTTATAGAGAGCAGTCAGTCAGTCTACTGTTAGAGAGAGCAGTCAGTCAGTCTACTGTTAGAGAGAGCAGTCAGACAGTCTGCTGTTAGAGAGAGCAGTCAGTCAGTCTGCTGTTAGAGATAGCAGTCAGTCAGTCTGCTGTTAGAGAGAGCAGTCAGTCAGTCTACTGTTAGAGAGAGCAGTCAGTCAGTCTGCTGTTAGAGAGAGCAGTCAGTCAGTCTACTGTTAGAGAGAGCAGTCAGACAGTCTGCTGTTAGAGAGAGCAGTCAGTCAGTCTGCTGTTATAGAGAGCAGTCAGTCAGTCTACTGTTAGAGAGAGCAGTCAGTCAGTCTACTGTTAGAGAGAGCAGTCAGACAGTCTGCTGTTAGAGAGAGCAGTCAGTCAGTCTGCTGTTAGAGATAGCAGTCAGTCAGTCTACTGTTAGAGAGAGCAGTCAGTCAGTCTGCTGTTAGAGAGAGCAGTCAGTCAGTCTGCTGTTAGAGAGAGCAGTCAGTCAGTCAGTCTGCTGTTAGAGAGAGCAGTCAGTCAGTCTGCTGTTAGAGAGAGCAGTCAGTCAGTCTGCTGTTAGAGAGAGCAGTCAGTCAGTCTACTGTTAGAGAGAGCAGTCAGTCAGTCTACTGTTAGAGAGAGCAGTCAGTCAGTCAGTCTGCTGTTAGAGAGAGCAGTCAGTCAGTCTGCTGTTAGAGAGAGCAGTCAGGCAGTCAGTCTGCTGTTAGAGAGAGCAGTCAGTCAGTCAGTCTGCTGTTAGAGAGAGCAGTCAGTCAGTCTGCTGTTAGAGAGAGCAGTCAGTCAGTCTACTGTTAGAGAGAGCAGTCAGTCAGTCTGCTGTTAGAGAGAGCAGTCAGTCAGTCAGTCTGCTGTTAGAGAGAGCAGTCAGTCAGTCTGCTGTTAGAGAGAGCAGTCAGTCAGTCTACTGTTAGAGAGAGCAGTCAGTCAGTCTGCTGTTAGAGAGAGCAGTCAGTCAGTCTACTGTTAGAGAGAGCAGTCAGTCAGTCTACTGTTAGAGAGAGCAGTCAGTCAGTCTACTGTTAGAGAGAGCAGTCAGTCAGTCTACTGTTAGAGAGAGCAGTCAGGCTGTCTGCTGTTAGAGAGAGCAGTCAGTCAGTCTACTGTTAGAGAGAGCAGTCAGTCAGTCTGCTGTTAGAGAGAGCAGTCAGTCAGTCTGCTGTTAGAGAGAGCAGTCAGTCAGTCTGCTGTTAGAGAGAGCAGTCAGTCAGTCTACTGTTAGAGAGAGCAGTCAGTCAGTCTACTGTTAGAGAGAGCAGTCAGTCAGTCTGCTGTTAGAGAGAGCAGTCAGTCAGTCTGCTGTTAGAGAGAGCAGTCAGTCAGTCTGCTGTTAGAGAGAGCAGTCAGTCAGTCAGTCTGCTGTTATAGAGAGCAGTCAGTCAGTCTGCTGTTAGAGAGAGCAGTCAGTCAGTCAGTCTGCTGTTAGAGAGAGCAGTCAGTCAGTCTGCTGTTAGAGAGAGCAGTCAGTCAGTCAGTCTGCTGTTAGAGAAAGCAGTCAGTCAGTCTACTGTTAGAGAGAGCAGTCAGTCAGTCTGCTGTTAGAGAGAGCAGTCAGTCAGTCTGCTGTTAGAGAGAGCAGTCAGTCAGTCAGTCTGCTGTTAGAGAGAGCAGTCAGTCAGTCTGCTGTTAGAGAGAGCAGTCAGTCAGTCTGCTGTTAGAGAGAGCAGTCAGACAGTCTGCTGTTAGAGAGAGCAGTCAGGCAGTCAGTCTGCTGTTAGAGAGATCAGTCAGTCAGTCTACTGTTAGAGAGAGCAGTCAGTCAGTCTGCTGTTAGAGAGAGCAGTCAGTCAGTCTGCTGTTAGAGAGAGCAGTCAGTCTACTGTTAGAGAGAGCAGTCAGTCAGTCTACTGTTAGAGAGAGCAGTCAGTCAGTCTGCTGTTAGAGAGAGCAGTCAGTCAGTCTGCTGTTAGAGAGAGCAGTCAGACAGTCTGCTGTTAGAGAGAGCAGTCAGTCAGTCTGCTGTTAGAGAGAGCAGTCAGACAGTCTGCTGTTAGAGAGAGCAGTCAGTCAGTCTGCTGTTAGAGAAAGCAGGCAGACAGTCTACTGTTAGAGAGAGCAGTCAGTCAGTCTGCTGTTAGAGAGAGCAGTCAGTCAGTCTACTGTTAGAGAGAGCAGTCAGTCAGTCTACTGTTAGAGAGAGCAGTCAGGCTGTCTGCTGTTAGAGAGAGCAGTCAGTCAGTCTGCTGTTAGAGAGAGCAGTCAGTCAGTCTACTGTTAGAGAGAGCAGTCAGTCAGTCTGCTGTTAGAGAGAGCAGTCAGTCAGTCTGCTGTTAGAGAGAGCAGTCAGTCAGTCTACTGTTAGAGAGAGAAGTCAGTCAGACAGTCTACTGTTAGAGAGAGCAGTCAGTCAGTCTACTGTTAGAGAGAGCAGTCAGTCAGTCTACTGTTAGAGAGAGAAGTCAGTCAGACAGTCTACTGTTAGAGAGAGCAGTCAGTCAGTCTACTGTTAGAGAGAGCAGTCAGTCAGTCTACTGTTAGAGAGAGCAGTCAGACAGTCTACTGTTAGAGAGAGCAGTCAGTCAGACAGTCTGCTGTTAGAGAGATCAGTCAGTCAGTCTACTGTTAGAGAGAGCAGTCAGACAGTCTACTGTTAGAGAGAGCAGTCAGTCAGACAGTCTGCTGTTAGAGAGATCAGTCAGTCAGTCTACTGTTAGAGAGAGCAGTCAGTCAGTCTGCTGTTAGAGAGAGCAGTCAGGGCCCGCGTCCACCTAGCGCATATTTCTCCGTGAAACATGCTGGGAGTGCGCCGGCAGAGCTGGCTTGACGCGCATCTTGTAGATGACAGAAAGAAATCTACAGCCATGCCGCGGTTTTGCACATATTATAGCATATTTGAATAACTTTATTGTATATTAATTATATATATAGTTATTGCCTGACACCACAGTTCGCCCTTTGCTTTTTATTAGCTTTTTAGTAGTGTATTTGTGTAGTTATTATTATTAGTTTTGTCGCGGATCTCAATGGTCTGTGTGGAGACAGCCAGACAGGCAGGCAGCTCCGGTGTCAGGTTACAAGCAGAGTGGTAGATGACTGGCTGTGATTGGTTGTTTGAATATGCGCTCGGCGCACCGCTCTAGAAAAGTTCAGCCAGTTTCAACTCTCTGGCTTGTGCGGCCGCATAAAGGCGCTGAAAAAAGAAGCCGACGGCAGCGCACTTCCTAGAGGCGGCCGCATGGGGCCGCATGCGCTCCCTCCCCATTGTAATACATTGAAAACAGACGCGTGCGGTCCTAAATATGCGCTAGGTGGACGCGGGCCCTCAGGCAGTCTACTGCAGTGGCGGCTGCTGACCAAATATTTTGGTGAAGCACAAATTATTATTTTATATTATATGTTAAATTATATTTTTAAAACATCCCCCAATGTGTGTGTCAGTGGTGGCTGTGAGTTAAAAATATTGGGGAGGACGGGAGAGATAAAAACATTTTTAATAAAGAAGTACAGACACACAGTGTGGTTATGAAGACAGCAGACAGACACTACAGTTAAAGACAATCCCAATAGCTTAGTCAATAAGGCAAATCAAAAACGATTTGTTTACAGCCAGATCATCAGACCATTTCTCACCCTCACTGTTTCAAACACATATCTACATGCAATTTTTCTTTCACCAATATCTTACTGTCTCCCAATCTGGTCCCTCACAACAAAGACAATGATAGGAAATTATATGGGTAGGCGGGGTGGGGGAAACTGTACAACTGTACACGCAAAACTGTACATTGGAATATCGACAAAACCATACTTGGTAGAATAGGGTCTCTTGGGTTCGGTCACTTACTGTATATTGGAGGGGGTTGGGTTAGGACATTACATTCACATCACTCAGCATAGGAAATGAACGACACACACACGCGCATGCACACACACACACACACATGCACACACAGAGGCCAGGCCACAGCGGACCCACAGCCAATTAATTCATAATCAACACAGGCTCCAACTCAATATCAATAACCACGGCACGCGTCGCCAACACACACACACGTGCGCCGTGCGTCATCCTGCATTACACACGCAAGGCCACAGCGGGCCAATTAATTCATAATCAACACAGGCTACTAAATATTAAAAAAAATCACTCACCATTGACGACTTCCTTCTTACGAGGAAATAGTGTCCCTTGTAAATAGACTCCCTCCCATCTGATCACTTGTAAATTAAATCCATCCTTCGATATTTTCTGATGAAAAACGTCACCATTCGTCTTCCCCAGCCAGCCCACTAAGTCGGCCCGTCTAATCTGATAGTCCGATAACCTTGGTCGTGGGGGTCTATCTGGGGTTGCTTGGTAGGTTTCAATGCAACTCCCGGTTCTCCCTGGCCACAGGTAAACACATGTTTCGCGAATCCTCCCCCAAACTCCTTATACTACCTCCGATTCCTGTACAAAGAGTCGTGTTGACGCTTCCGCCCTAGCCGTCTCATTAGCTGGCACCATTCTCTGATTGGATTTCAAGGCTGTCAACACAATGTGGTACGACGTGAACGCCAATCAATCAAGTACGCTCCGTCTCACTACCCGGCTTTTTTAAACTCAAATAGCCTATTTTGATTGGATAATTATATTCTTAAGCCCAACCCGTGCAACTATTTGAGCAGTAAGTGATTGACAGCTGGCCATTACTAGGGATGCCCCCCGGACCCCGGTTTTAAACGGGAACCGGTACTATATTAGAAAATACCGGAGTATTTATAAGCTCTGACGTCCTCGGTACTGCTATCGATACTCTAGAGAAATTATTATTATTATTATTATTATTATTTAAAAGTTGCGAACGATCCTCTCTGTCTCTGCACGAGAAGCGAGCCGCAGCCAGCGAGTCAATTATTACACACACTCCTCGCGAGTCGCTCGCTAGTTCTACACATAGACATCCGGGTACTACATACGGGTACTCCTTAATGAAAGTGCCCCACGCCCCGTGCTATAGCGCTCTGCACACAGACAGCAGCTCTGCATGCACTGAGTCGTGATCATGGCGGATAGAGCGAAGCGTTCTAAAGTATGGATATACTTTACAAGGGTCAATGCCGACAATGCACGTTGCCACAAGTGCAACAAAACATTTGCCAGTAAGGGTGGCAATACGAGCAAATCAATTTATCAAAACATCTGTTGGCAAAACATGATATTAGTGTGCAGAAATGCGCGTATTCGACTGCCTTGCGCGCAGTGTTCCATCTGCATCCACTGCAGCCGTAACCGTAAGCCAAGATACGGAGTTGCCTAGGCTAATAACGAATTATTACAAATAGGCTAATAAACAAAACAATTGTTTAGCTACAAATACTACAATCTAAACTTTTTATAGATCGTCAAGCTGAGGCGTCAGCCACTATGTCCCAGGCCAGTGAGCCCAGGGCCACCACACATCCTTCCCTCTACCTCCCTCCACCACCCAAAGTCCTTTATCCCTAGCAGCTAGAGGAAGGATGACAGAGGATAGGGTGAACCAGTGTCACAGTTCTGTTAGCCTTTTGCATTTGTTGTTTATTATAAAAAGTCTATAATTCAGAGTCAGACACATTTAAAACATTGTTGCTGCTGTTGCTGAAGAAATTATATTAATTTATTATATTTATTTATAAAGTTATATAAAAGAACATTGCTGTTGCTGAAGAAATTATATTTATTTATAATACTTATTTATAAAGTTGTATTTATAAATAATAAAGCAATGTTGATTCTGTTCTTAATTAATTGTCTTTTTTTCTTGCAAAAAAAGAACCAAAAAGAACCGATAAGAGTATCGATAAAGTACCGAACCGTTAAGCAGTATCGATAAGAGTAGTAGTATCGATAAAATCCTAACGATACCCATCCCTAGCCATTACTGCAGTCGGGTCAGAGAGCGCAGAGCTGTCACTTGGACATTTTAGAAGAAAAACTAAATTCACTGGCATTGTTTTTGTTCAAATTAACTGGCATTGTTCACAGAGGAAAACATTTCTAATAAAAAAATAATAATAATAATAATTAAAAAAAATAATAATAATAATAATTA
>NW_028170111.1:175306-196450 GCF_963971535.1 Notolepis coatsorum
CTCCACCACCAGAGAGACTGACTGATGCATTTTATGTGTGAGTAAATCATGGGAAAACACCATTTGTTGTTTAAAGTTTAGTGTAAATCCTTAATATCTGAAACCAGATTTACTCATGTATAAATGTGTGCAGCATGGTCAATGTATGTTCAGATTATGTTACCGACTGTTTTATGTACATTATTGAGGTTGGAGATGCAAACCTGATTGTGATATTTCTGTACAACAGACAGCTGTTAATGTTTTCTGATAATCTTTTGTATGTAAAAGTCAACCTTTTATTCACTCTTGGCCCTGGTTCAAATAAATCAGCTGAGTTGAAATACAGTACTGGTTTGTCTGGCGTACACGTTTTATTCCTCATCTGCTAAGTCAGATGAGGAGACCAACAATTCTATCAAGTATGAATCTTTCCTCCTCCTTCCAGATAGTCAATCTCATTGTGTTGTACTACAATAACCTCAAATTATTGTAGAAAGTCTGTGGGAATTTACCACAAGAGGATAAAGGAACACACCAATATGGGAATTGCACTTAACGTCTTCTCCAGGATCAGACAAGAAGATACTAATTACCTCTCTGTGCATTCAGTAGAAAGCTATCTGGCTGCAAGCTTGCCATAACTTAGCGTAAATGAATGGAAGTGGATATGGACCACTAGCTTAGCTTAAAACTCCAGGGAAGATGTGTTAATGGCCAACTGCTAGGCTAGCTAGTCCGTATCCGCTTCCATTCGTTTGTGTGTGTGTTGGAGTTGAGTGGGGATAGAGGGGGGGGGGGCTGTGGCTCGCCACACCTCTGGCTCTGCCAAGATATACATTAAATATGTATAATTATATAAATATTAGTGGCTTATTATGCTGTGAATGTGTGCAGTGGGTGGAAAGAGAGAGATAGAGGGAGATTGTCATACTGTGGGAGCATAAGTGTGTAGATGATGGTCCCACCTGCTGTTCCCTCATCTCCTCTGTGTGTGTGTTTGTGTGTGTGTGTGTGTGTGTGTGTGTGTGTGTGTGTGTGTGCGTGCGTGCGTGCGTGCGTGCGTGCGTGCGTGCGTGCGTGCGTGCGTGCGTGCGTGCATGCGTGCGTGCGTTCGTGCGTGTGTGTTATTACCACTTCAGCTCAATCATAGCAATTTACACCTTGTGAAGAACTGTGTACACAAGCAACCCACAGCTTCTCACTCTTAAACATGAGATGTACCTAATAGTGTTTGGTGAAGGGACCACATGTTGGGAACCGGCTCTGGCACGCTGTGAAAGGCCTGTTAGTGAGCCTGTTGCAGGGATGTCTTTGTGGCTTTGTCTTTGTGGCTCAGCCTGTAATAATTTACCATCGTTGAGGGCTCAATACTGCAAGAGAAATAGCAAAGGAGAGTAAGGGAGAGGTAGACAGAGATAATTGAATTGAATTGAATTGAGAGGTTGATAAAGAGAGAGGTAGAGAAAGGGAGAGAGGTAGAGAGAGATATCGATAGAGAGGGAGATAGGTATAGAGAGAGATATGGAGAGAGAGAGGTAGAGAGAGATATGGAGAGATAGAGAAAGGGAGAGAGAGAGCAATAGGTAGAGAAAAGGGGGAGAGAGAGATCGAGAGAGAGAGGAGAAAGAGAGAGAGAGAGAGAGAGAGAGAGAGAGAGAGAGAGAGAGAGAGAGAGAGAGAGAGAGAGAGAGAGAGAGAGAGAGAGAGAGAGAGAGGGAAAAAAAGACAGGGTGGGCAAGAGAGAGAAATATAGAGAGGGAGAGAGAAGGAGAGATGCAGAGAGAAGGAAAGAGAGATGGAGAGAGAAGGATAGATGCAGAGAGAGAGATCAAGAGATGGAGGGAGAGATATCCAGTAGTGAGAAGGAATGTGATGAGTAGAGAACGAGAGAGAAGCTGGTTGGTGTCATATTGTGTATGTTTGATTTGCTAGAATTCCGAAATACCAAAACATTTAATAACGTTTTTTTTGTTTAATTAAAACTTAATTTAAATAGTTTCTATATTTGATTTTACAGCCGTACTGTTGCCTTGGAAGAAGTAAAATGTATTTTCATCCAAAATGTGATACAGTCTAGATATATATTCATCTGTCTGTATATACCTGTATAATCCTTTTTACATATCTGTAGAAACTATATCTATATCTGTACATATCCCTTACTTTTTTGTATTTGTATTTATTGGTTTAAAATACAGAGACAGTGCATAAGGAACATTACTGTAAATATGCCAGTTTAGCCAGGTGGCTCATTTCCAACCATAGTCTCTGTGACAGGTGTCATGAGCACTACAATAATTAAAGCACAGTACAATGATTAAAACACAGGTTACAAGCCTGCTGATAAAATACATTACAATACATTACAATACATTACAATACATTTAAAATACATTAAAATACATTAAAATATAGTATACCTACTTACCTACTCTTGCAAGTTATGCTGCTGGCCTGGCCAGTATGACTTACTACCATATTGTCTTTATACATGTATCACTGTGCATAATAATATAACACTGTACATACATCTGATTAGAACTATTACTCGGTAGTACTCATTTATATATTCTGTTAACACCATTAACTAGTATATTGTAACACCATTAACTAGTATATTATAACACCATTAACTAGTACACTGTAACACTATTAACTAGTACACTGTAAAACCATTAACTAATACACTGTAACACTATTAACTAGTACACTGTAACTCCATTAACTAATACACTGTAACACTATTAACTAGTACATTGTAACACCATTAACTAATACACTGTAACACTAGTACACTGTAACTCCATTAACCAATACACTGTAACACTATTAACTAGTACACTGTAACACTGTTAACTAATACACTGTAACACTATTAACTAGTACACTGTAACACCATTAACTAATACACTGTAACACTATTAACTAGTACACTGTAACACCATTAACTAATACACTGTAACACTATTAACTAGTACACTGTAACACCATTAACTAATACACTGTAACACTATTAACTAGTACAGTGTAACACCATTAACGTTAGGTTATGGCTATAACCAAGTTCTGTGAGTATTGGTGACGCTCGGCGTCACTACTGCACTGTACCTCGCTTGTGCACGCGCACTGAATAAAAAATTCCACAATGTACCTTTACATCCCAACATCCGTCTGGCCACACCCCTATCAGCTTACCTACATAAGCAGGGGTGGGGCCACATACTCGCCTCCTTCCCAAGCTTTCACCACAAGGTGAGATCAAGGGCAGCAGCGGCATCTGACGCCGAGCGTCACCAATACTCACAGAACTTGGTTATAGCCATAACCTAACGTTCTGTATCGTATGGCTCCGCTCGGTATCACTACTGCACAAGGGAGGCCGAGCAAGAGCCATCGGCCGACAAATGTACCCCGCTGAGGCCCCCCACAACCATCAGATCAGGGAGGACCGAGCCCCCCCGACCCCCCCTAATGGAGGGCACCCCCCCTATTGGAGGTTCCCGGGAGGGCGACAGACCCGGCCATGCAAAGAGGCACTCAAGCAACTCAACGCACAGGGTGAGCAGACCGTGGCTTGACCCCACGACTACACACACGCACAACCCGCATGCCACCCGGGAACGAACGGAAGGAACAACCTCGTTACTGCCCCCAGAATCACGGGGTCAAGAGCAAACCCAACCCCGTGGCAAGGCCGTAGCAGCGGAGCGCGAAGGAAGACCCAGACCCACTGAAGGGACTGGATCCCCTGGAAAACGGGGGCCCGGAGAGGTCAATGACGCCAGGCATCAAGACCCCACCAGGCGGTCACTTAGTGACACCGCCCCCCACATCGCCAGCATATTCGGATAAGGCCCCTCCAAGAGCGGGCCCTTTCCCCCCAATAGCACACCGCCTGGCCCACTGACCCTGCAGAACAGGCAGTCAGCATGGCCGTAAGCACACAAAAAAGGTTAACCAACGGAAGCAGGCAGCGCACCGGGGAAACCAGGCAACAGGCTGTAACCTGAGCCTGGAGCACTGCGGACGAGACAGGCGCCAAAGGAGTTAGCTGAGAACAGCCCCCCCGGCGGAAGGGGTATATGCTGGCGTTGTTGCATGACCAAGCCTCCATTAAAAAAAACCCAACCAGAGGGGTTGAGGCAGAGAAGGCTGACATGATTGGCAGACATCATGAACGTGCAGGGGCACACTCAACCGGGTAACCCGGGAGTTGACACTGCTCCAACACACCAGGGAATCAACCACCTTGTCGTTACCCTATGCAGTGGTTGTTCCTATAACCCCTCAAGAAAAAACTCCAAAACACACCTGCGGGCATAACTGGCTATACCGCAGTACAAGTGTGTCAGTTTTCAAAAAAGGGTTATTCCAGGCCTACGGGTCGACAAAACATTACTTCGGACCGGGCCCGGCGGCACGGGAAGCACAGGGTTCCAGAGGAGGTCCAAGACCACCCCAACAGCCCCCTCTTCGCCACGCGTGAAAGAGGAGCGAAAAGAATGGAGAACCAGCCCCAAGCACACCACACTTGGTATTCCCAGGCGGTTTCCCAACCAAGTACTAACCAGGACCAAACCTGCGTAGCGGCCGAGATCGGACGAGATCGGGCGTGTACAGGTTGGCATGGCCGTAAGCCATTACGACAGTGCAGAGTACAATATGTACTCAACAAGGGTCTCCATAGCGCCCAACCCTGTGACACCTGGACCGACCTGGCATTTTTCCCCCCAAAAAAAGCACAAGTCCCTCAGGGTCACAGAACAGCAGATCTGCATCCCCGGCGGACAACGGGTTAACTGACCTGGACCAGCGTGACCAGACCAGTCCCGTGTCCTAACCACGCCGACATGCCCACTCCAGGAGAGGGGGTAGGTATGCGTGTCGATCTAAAACATGAAAAGAGGGCGCCACCCAGACGGTCCTCATTTAGACCATGCTCAGTGGCCCACCCCAAGGGCGTGAGACCCCTCTACCTATGTTCAGATCTATTCCGTTAACATCCCCCAGATATGAACAAGAATTCATCGAGACAACCTAGTAAACTGGTGCTCGGAAGAGACAAAACCCCATCCCAGTTGCCCTATAAAAACGCTGTTTTAACAAGCAACCAAGGCGCACTTAGCCCCATGTGTGATCCTGTAACAGAAACACATCGAGCCAGCACTATGTATGCGTCGAGACCCAAACACATCAATGGATAGTCTAGCAAGACACCAAACATTGTTCCTCCAAGTCACCTGGGAGAACGGCACGGAGCCGTCGTGCTTCATGTACCTTCCTCTTTTTATCCAAAAAAGAAAGAACACAGACTGACATGAATCCCTCGTGACGCAGGCTGAGGGTAAAAATTGTTTACATTTTTATATCCCACCACCCTCCCATAGGGAGGAGGCGGAAATCCCCAGAGAGACTTCCCACGCGAGCTGTATAGATTGAAAAGAATATATTGCAATATTGAGCCATGTAAAACTTTGGTTTAGGGCTCTCCGAGGAGGAGGCACTGAACCCATACACACTCAATAATCGAATTGAATCGAATACACACACAATAGAGCAGGACTCCTTTTAGGAGTTCTACTCACCTTGACAATCTGAGGAGGAGGCTCTGCACTCTGAGGAGGCTCCCTCACATGGAAGGAGAGTCCTAACTCACAGAAGGCCCGAGTAGGAGCTTCGTGAGGAGGAGCCCTGACCCCTCCCTGAGACAGATCCATCATATGGACCTGAACAGCTCACGGAAATCTTACCAACAGAGACGCGCACAGTGACGTACTCTGTGGCGGGGGAATTTCTGCGGTGCACACGCCCAATATTCCAGGGCGTGGGACCAGGAAACCCCCCCCCCTCTTACCCTGTAACGTGCCGAACAGCAACGTGACAGGAACCTTGAAGGACAGGAGGTCTTAACCCCTGCCCATCAAAGAAGGGGAGGAAAGGATTACCAGTTCACCCCTTTATGACCCCACACCCATGATACGATGTAACGACAAAAAAGAGTATGACACAGTCATAGTCAGCTACATGAAGCGTCTAACAGCTTCACACAGCTCATGTGCTAAAATGCTATCTGATTTTTACTAAGGAAAAAACACAGAATAGAGAGGGCCCCCTTAAGAGCCCCGGTACCAGACTTACACATGTGCTTCTGTGGCCAACCCAACCTAGTTGTAGATCACAAGAGACACACAACTCTTTACCACCACAAAAAATGGCAATACACTCTACAGAGGAACGCCGTTTTTCATAATGAGAGAATACACAATTCTCGATTAGTATCGGCCACAGGCCTTGCTAAGCACACACGAAAAGTGACCAAACAATCTTTTCTTTTAGGAAAATACAGTTCCTCAAGCAGTTTTAGCACAACCCCAGCAATCAAGCCAAGGGTTACACCGTATACCACCACACAGTGACACAATATATTGTAAACAACATGTCTGAGAGGAGGGTGAGGAAGTCCCCAGGGAACCGGGGGGAACACCCCTCCTACCTTACCCTTAATACAGCCAGTTGAACAGGTAAACCTGTTAATATGTGAACACACTGTTCATTGTCATTACAGGCTGAGAAAATAATTCATTCTTCACTCATATGTCACTAAGCATAGCTTTATAGGTTAGTTTAGTTCAAGTTCAAGTTCAAGTTCAAGTTCTTTAATAGTTGTCATACAGAAGTACAGAATACTTTCATACAAAATGCTTCTTACTGTTACGCTCCAGAGACTGTGCTAGACAAGATAGTATCAAATAACATAATAACATAATATAGCATGAATTTAGAAGAAGAAAATGAGGTCACAGTGTTCGGTATAGACATATGTACAATGTTCTGAGTTACCATATAATATACAATACACAATACTATGCAGTGTACTAATGTACAGTACTATCTAGTGCAAAGCAGAAATGGGATGAGGTACAATTTTAGGTACAATTTACAGTAAGGTGTACGAGTTGTAGTGCAATCCTTCATCCATAAATATAAAGTGTGGGGAGTGGGTGCTACAGTGTGTTTGTTTAAAGTGGGTGTGTGCTATAAGTGTGTGGAGTGGGTGCTACAGTGTGTTTGTTTAAAGTGAGTGTGTGCGTGTGGATGTGTGTGCTATGTGCGTTTGGTGGTTGTTGTTGTGTAGTGTTCATTCATTGTTCATTTAGCAGCCTGATGGCCTGGGGATAGAAGCTTCTTCTGAGTCTTTCTGTGCTCGCCTTGAGACTCCTGTATCGCTTGCCTGACCGCAGCAGTTCAAAGAGGCAGTTGTTCGGGTGACTGGAGTCTTTTAACCACCTTAGTTGTGAGTACACGGTACATGAACACACATGATGTTTCTCAACACAACAAACCAGATCATTTTTACATCTGTAACAAACAACCCGATTTGCATGGAGAAGCTAATACCAGTGACAAGACAATTCACACACAACTCGCGTTGTATCCTAAATGTAGTGCAGCAACACTCATTTTGGAAAACATCGTTATTTACAAAACAATTAAAAACGAAAGAAAGAAGAAGTGTTCAAGGTCCGGTCGGGACCTTTCCTACCGTGAGCGCAGACCAAGCGAACTGCAGTCTCTAACAGGGCACCGATAGTAAACACAGCATCTGTGTTGACGACACGGGCAGCGTCGCTGCTCCATCCTGCCGCTACGGTTCTCCTTGTTGACGCAGTCCTCGCCGGCCGGGCTCCGGGTAGGTTCGACTAACATCCTCTGTCAAAGATGACGTCGTAGTCAGAGTGTTTAAAGCATGTTATAGTCACAGAACGTTCAACAGTGTAGCATTAAGCTAACAGCCGATCGGCTGATAGCCACAAGCTAACGTATACCAGCCTGGTAAACACAGCGAGCCAACGCCGCAGCTAACAGCTGCGCGGCTAACAGGTAGGCCACAACTAGCATGCAAGCTAAGCAGCTACACCTGAACCCGTACACAAACGATATAACGATATAGTCGTCGTCTGAAACCCTCCTCCCCTTTAAGAGAGAAGAGAAAAAGAGATGTCAACACAGTTTACAATAGTGATTTTACCAGACATCCGGCGGAGCCAGCACATCTGGGCTGTAGCCGACTTGAACATGGATCTTCCGATAACGAACATCCATGCCCACATTTCCTCGTTAGGGTATACTCTCATTTGTATATGAAAGATGGGGCCTACACGGTGACAGAGAAGCATCCACTCGTGGCCCACTAGTTGACTATAATGGGCTTCAGACCAAGATCCTCCGCCGTCGCCTAAGAGGCTGAACAGAGGACCCTAATCTGGGTCCGGTTTTCTTAAACATTGTCAGCTAGCCCCCATAGCACTAACAGACAAGTGGTGCTTGCAAGCAAACATTACTCACCAAACCTGGAACCCACCGCTTCTCACAACAGTCGGTGCGTCCTACAGTCCAGCTGTGTTGCTGGAGGGTCTTACCCCATCCAGCCGCAGCAAGGAGGATTGTAGTTGGGAGGCATGTCAGCGGCGTGAACTCCTAATACGAAAAAACCGGTGGAGGTGTAGAATGATCATCATCTTCCAGACACTCCAGTAACGAAGACAATATCGCCGTATTTTATCGAAAATAGTGAGAGAGAAAATAAAGATATGATGTCAACGTATCTCTTGTTTTCCAACTTTCTTCTACTAACAACCTCGTCAAGTGGGGATCTACCGAAGGCACTTCCTTGTGGTGAAAGCGAAGAAAGAGGCGAGTATGTGGCCCCACCCCTGCTTATGTAGGTAAGCTGATAGGGGTGTGGCCAGACGGATGTTGGGATGTAAAGGTACATTGTGGAATTTTTTATTCAGTGCGCGTGCACGAGCGAGGTACAGTGCAGTAGTGACGCCGAGCGGAGCCATACGATACAGAACTAGTATACTGTAACAGCATTACCCAGTACAATGTAATACCATTAACTAGTACACTGTAACACCATTAACTAGTATACTGTAACACCATTAACTAGTATACTGTAACACTATTAACTAGTATACTGTAACACTATTAACTAGTACACTGTAACACCATTAACTAGTATACTGTAACACTATTAACTAGTATACTGTAACACTATTAACTAGTATACTGTAACACCATTAACTAGTACACGGTAACACCATTAACTAGTATACTGTAACACTATTAACTAGTATACTGTAACACTATTAACTAGTATACTGTAACACTATTAACTAGTATACTGTAACACTATTAACTAGTATACTGTAACACCATTAACTAGTATACTGTAACACTATTAACTAGTATACTGTAACACTATTAACTAGTATACTGTAACACTATTAACTAGTATACTGTAACACTATTAACTAGTACACTGTAACACCATTAACTAGTATACTGTAACACTATTAACTAGTACACGGTAACACCATTAACTAGTATACTGTAACACTATTAACTAGTACACAGTAACACCATTAACTAGTATACTGTAACACTATTAACTAGTATACTGTAACACTATTAACTAATACACTGTAACACTATTAACTAGTATACTGTAACACTATTAACTAGTATACTGTAACACTATTAACGTTAGGTTATGACTATAACCAAGTTCTGTTAGTTAGGGGCGATGCTTGGCATCGCTACCGCTACTGCACTATCTCGCGTACGTGCACGCGTACTGAATAAACCACAAATGTACCTCTAATACCAGTATTAGTCTGACCACACCCCTCATCAGCTTACCTTCATAAGCAGGTGTGTGGTCACCTGCTCTCCTCCTTCCCAAGCTTTCACCACAAGGTGAGGACAAGGGCTGCAGCGGCGTCCGATGCCAAGCATCGCCCCTAACTAACAGAACTTGGTTATAGTCATAACCTAACGTTCTGTATCGTTAGTGGCTTAGCTTGGCATCGCTACTGCACAAGGGAGGCCAAGCGGAGCCACTTGGCTGACAAATACACCCCGCTGACAGCCCCCCAAAACCATCAGAACAGGGAGGGCCGAGCCCCCCCGACCCCCCCTAATGGAGGGTAGCCCCCCTATTAGGGACGTCACGGGAGGGCGACGGACCCGACCGTGCGAAGAGGCACTCAAGCAACTCAACGCACAGGGTGAGCAGACCGTGGCTTGACCCCACGACTACACACACGCACAACCCGCATGCCACCCGGGAACGAACGGAGGAACAACCTCGTTACTGCCCCCAGAATCACGGGGTCAAGGGCAAACCCAACCCCGTGGCAAGGCCGTAGCAGCGGAGCACGAAGGAAGACCCAGACCCACCAAAAGGACTGGACTCCCTGGAATGGGGGCCCGGAGAAGTCCATGATGCCAGCATCAAGACCCCACCAGGTGGGCACGTAGTGCCCCGCCCCCCACATCGCCAGCGTATTCGGACAAAGGCCCCTCAGTTACTGCACCTGGTATTATTCCCAGGCGGAACCAACCAGGCCAGAACCTGCCCAGCTTCCGAGATCGGACGAGACCGGGCGTGTTCAGGTCGGTATGGCCGTAAGCCGAGCGGGCCCCGTCCCCCCAATAGTACACCGCCTGGCACACTGACCCTGCAGAATAGGCAGTCAGCATGGCCGTAAGCACACAAAAAAGGTTAACCAACGGAAGCAGGCAGCGCACCGGGGAAAAACCAGGCAACAGGCTGTTAACCCTAGCCTGGAGACTGCGGACGAGACAGGCGCCAGAGGGGACAGCTGAACACAGCCGCCCCGGCGGAAGGAGCGTAAGCTGGCGGTGTTGCATGACCAAGCCTCCATTTAACAACCCCCACCCAGAGGGGTCGAGGCAGAGAAGGCTGACACGATTGGCAGACGTCATGAACGTGCAGGGGCACCCTCAAACGGTGAACCCGGGAGTTGACACTGCTCCAACACACCAGGGAATCAACCACCTCGGTGTTACCCAATGCGGTGGTTGTTCCTATAACCCCTCAAGAAAAAACTCCAAAACACACCTGCGGGTATACACCGGCTATACCGCAGTACAAGTGTTCCAGTTTCCAAAAAGGGTTAACCCAGGCCTACGGGTCGCAAACATCACTTCGGACCGGGCCTGGCGGTACGGGAAGCACAGGGTCACCAGAGGAGGTCAAAAAACCACCCCCACAGGCCCCTCTTTGCCATGCGTGAGAGAGGAGCGAAAAATAATGGAGAACCAGCCCCTAAGCACACCGTACCTGGTATTCCCCGGCGGTCTCCCAACCAAGTACTAACCAGGACCAACCTGTGTAGCGGCCGAGATCCGACGAGATCGAGCGCGTACAGAATGGCATGGCTGTAAGCCATGACGACAGTGCTGAGTAAAAACATACCCAACCAGGGTCTCCATAGCGCTTAACCCTGTGACACCCAGACCGACCTGGCATTTTTCCCCCTGAAAAAAGCCCAAGTCCCTCAGGGTACCAGAACAGCAGATCTGCATCCCCGGCGGACAACGGGTTCAACTGATCTGGACCAGCGTGACCAGAACCAGTCCCGTGCCCTAACCACGCCGACATGCCTACTCCAGGAGAAGGGCAGATATGCGTGTTGATCTTAACATGAAAAGAAGGCGCCACCCAGACGTCGGGACGAACCGCGCCTGGTGGCCCACCCCAAGGGCGTGAGACCCCACTACATATGTTCAGATCCATCCCGTCATCATCCCCCAGACATGAACGAGAATCCGTCGACAACCCACCCAGGTCATGGGATGTGGTCGCCGGAAGAGGAAAAACCCCCATCTCAGTTGCTTTATAAAAACGCTGTTTCAACCACAAGCAACTAAGGCGTGCCAGTCAATCGCCTGTTTACAGCGAGCTAGCACTATACGTGCGTCGGGACACACCCCCATCAATGAACAGGCTATTTAGACCTGTCATTGAATCCCCAAGGCGCCCAGGGGAACGACAAGAGGGGTGTGACACTCCCTAACTCCAACACTTCTGGAATAGAAAGAAGGAAGCATCAACAGTATGTATCCCAGTCTACACAGCTGGGGTAAAAAATGTTCACATTTTTACATCCCACCACCCTCCCATAGGAAAGAGACGGGGATCCCCAGAGAGACTTCCCACGCGAGCTGTACAGATTGAAAAGAATATATTGCACCTTGAGCCATGTAAAAAACTGGTTTTAGGGCCTCCGGGGAAGAGGCACCGAACCCATACACACTCAATAAACGAATTGAATCGAATATACATACAATAGAAAAGGACCCTTCTAGAGGGTCCACTCACTTTGACAATCTGAGGAGGAAGGCTCTGTACTCTGATGGAGGCTTCCTCACATGGAAGAAGGAGTCCGAACTCACAGAAGGCCTGAGTAGGCGCTTGGTGAGGAGGAGCCCTGACCACCCCCCCTGAAAACAGATCCATCACATGGACCTGAACAGCACACGGAAGTCCTACCAACAGAGACGCGCACGGTGACGTACTCTATGGCGGGGGAATTCCTGCGGTGCACACGCCCAATATACCAGGCCGTGGGACCAGGAACTCCCTCCCCCCCCCCCCCCCCCCCCCCGTAACGTGCCGAACCGCCACGTGACGGGAACCTTGAAGGACAGGGGGTGTACCCCTGACCGACAGAACAATGGGGAGAGGAAAGGTTACCAGTTCACCCCTTTACGACCCCACACCCATGATACGACGTAACGACAAAAAGAGAATATGACACAGTCATAGTCAGCTCTATGAAGCGTTTCACAGCTCCACACAGCGCACGAGCTAACCTGCTATCTGATTTTTACTAAGGAAAAACACAGAATAGAGAGGGCTCTAAGAACCCCGGTCCAACATACACATGTGCTTCTGTGGCCAGTACAACCCAGTTGTAGGTCACATGACACACACAACCCATCATCACCTACAAAAAATGGCAAAAACACTCAACAGAGGAACGCCGTTTTTTTCACAATGAGAGAATACATCATTCTTGATTAGTATCGACCACAGGCCTTGCTAAGCACACATGACAGCAACCAAACCAATTTCCCTTTAGGAAATAAGTTTCTCCAGCAGATTTAGCACAACCTCAGCAATCAAGCTGAGAGTTACATCGTATCCCTACCACACAAAAGACACAATTAATGCACAACATGTCTGATAGGAGGTGATAAAGTCCCCAGGGAACCGGGGGGGGAAACACAATCCTCCTATTTTACCCTCAATACGGCCAGTTAAAACAGGAAAACCTGTTAATGTGTGAACTCACTGTTCATTGTCATTACAGTCTGAGAAAGAACATTCTTTTACTCACTCGTCACCAAGCATAGCTTCATAGGTTAGTTGCCTTAGTAGTGAGTACACGGTACACATAAACACCATGATGTTTCTCACACAACAACCAGATCAATACATCACGACCTGCACGGAGAAGCTAACTGCCAGTGACAAAAACAGCTCACACACAACCCGCAACGTATCTCAAATGCATTGCAACAACACACGTTTTGGGAAAAAACACCGTTATTCACAATACATTTAGCAAGGTAAAACCAGAAGACGTGTTATGAGGTCTGGCCAACCCCGTACCTGCCCGGAACGCAGATCAGCGAAGTGCAGTCACAAGCCACCGTAGAACACAGCCGTCCCGTGTTGTTCGATCCGGGCAGCGTCGCCGCTCCACCAGTCGCTACAGTCCTCTTTGTTGACGCAATCCCCGTCTAGGCTCAGGCAGGGTCGACGAACATCCCCTGTCAAGGATGACGTCGTGGTCAAGAGTGTAAAACATGTTAAAAATCAAAGCACGTTCAACAGAATAGCATCAAGCTAACGGCTGCTCCAACCGTTCGGGTGCTATTGCTTCCGCTCGCGGGACGCCGATCTACGACGCACGCGATCAGGAGCGAGCTCCCGGCGGCGCGCGAGAAGCCAAGCTACCCCGCGCCAGGCCACCGACCGGCTAACCGTAAGCTATGAACATGTAAACAATGACATAACACTCACCCAGACAGGCCGCCGTTCTGAACCCTCCTCACTTTTTAAGAGAAAAGAGAAAACAAGACGTCAACACCGCTTCACAACGGTGACATTAACACGTCCGGCGGAATCAGCACAGTACCAACTGGCCTGTATAGCTGACTTTGAACATGAATCTGCCGCTATCGCACATTACATGCACATATCCCCTCGTGAAGGAATACTCTCATTTGGATATGAAAGATGGGGTCTTAACACGGTGACAGAGAGAATCCACTCGTCCAGAACACACAGGGATCACCAGTGTCAATGGTCGCGGCCCACTAGTTAAAACTATAATGGTCGCCAGACCAAGGCCTTCTGTCGCCTAGACGGCTAAACAAAGGACCCTAGCCTGGGGCCGGTTTCCATAAACTTTGTCAAGTAGCCCCCATAGCACTAACAGACAAGTGGAGCCCGCCAGCAAACACTACTCACCCAACCTGGAACGCACCGCTCCTCACAACAGCGGCATGTCCGACAGTTCAGCTGTGGCCTGACAGGTTTCACCCCAACAAACACAGCAAGGAACTGCAGTTGAGAAGCATGCAGCGGCGTGCTCCCAATACGAAAACCGGCGGAGGGTTTGTAGAATGATCATCATCTTCTAGACACTCCAGTACGAAGACAATATCGCCGTATTTTCTCGAAAATAGTGAGAGAGAAAATAAAGATATGATGTCAACGTATCCTTGTTTCCCAAGCTGTTCCTAATCCAATTTCTTCCATCATGGTGTCAAGTGTGGGGATCTACCGAGGCACCTCTTCCTTGTGGTGAAAGCGAGAAGGAGGAGAGCAGGTGACCACACACCTGCTTATGAAGGTAAGCTGATGAGGGGTGTGGTCAGACTAATACTGGTATTAGAGGTACATTTGTGGTTTATTCAGTACGCGTGCACGTACGCGAGATAGTGCAGTAGCGGTAGCGATGCCAAGCTAAGCCACTAACGATACAGAACTAGTACACGGTAACACTATTAACTAATACACTGTAACACTATTAACTAGTACACAGTAACACTATTAACTAGTATACTGTAACACCATTAACTAGTATACTGTAACACTATTAACTAGTATACTGTAACACTATTAACTAGTACACGGTAACACCATTAACTAGTATACTGTAACACTATTAACTAGTACACGGTAACACCATTAACTAGTATACTGTAACACTATTAACTAGTATACTGTAACACTATTAACTAGTACACGGTAACACTATTAACTAATACACTGTAACACTATTAACTAGTATACTGTAACACTATTAACTAGTATACTGTAACACTATTAACTAGTACACGGTAACACTATTAACTAATACACTGTAACACTATTAACTAGTACACGGTAACACTATTAACTAGTATACTGTAACACCATTAACTAGTACACGGTAACACCATTAACTAGTATACTGTAACACTATTAACTAGTACACGGTAACACCATTAACTAGTATACTGTAACACTATTAACTAGTACACGGTAACACCATTAACTAGTATACTGTAACACTATTAACTAGTACACGGTAACACCATTAACTAGTATACTGTAACACTATTAACTAGTATACTGTAACACTATTAACTAGTACACGGTAACACCATTAACTAGTATACTGTAACACTATTAACTAGTATACTGTAACACTATTAACGTTAGGTTATGACTATAACCAAGTTCTGTTAGTATAGCGACGCTCGGCATCGCTCTCTGCACTATCTCGCATACGTGCACGCGCACTGAATAAAGACCACAATGTACCTTTAATCCCAATATTCGTCTGACCACACCCCTATCAGCTTACCCATATAAGCAGGGGTGGGGCCACCCACTCTCCTCCTTCCCAAGCTTTCGCCACAAGGCGAGGTCAAAGGCTGCAGCGGCGTCGGATGCCGAGCGTCGCTATACTAACAGAACTTGGTTATAGTCATAACCTAACGTTCTGTATCGTATCGCTCTCGCTCGGCATCACTCTCTGCACAAGGGAGGCCGAGCGAGAGCCAACGGCCGACAAATACACCCCGCTGACAGCCCCCCACAAACCATCAGAACAGGGAGGGCCGAGCCCCCCCGACCCACCCTAATGGCGGGCACCCCCCCTATTAGGGGCTTCACGGGAGGGCGACGGACCCGACCGTGCGAAGAGGCACTCAAGCAACTCAACGCACAGGGTGAGCAGACCGTGGCTTGACCCCACGACTACACACACGCACAACCCGCATGCCACCCGGGAACGAACGGAGGAACAACCTCGTTACTGCCCCCAGAATCACGGGGTCAAGGGCAAACCCAACCCCGTGGCAAGGCCGTAGCAGCGGAGCACGAAGGAAGACCCAGACCCACCAAAAGGACTGGACTCCCTAGAATGGGGGCCCGGAGAAGTCCATGATGCCAGCATCAAGACCCCACCATCGCCCCGCCCCCCACATCGCCAGCGTATTCGGACAAAGGCCCCTCAGTTACTGCACCTGGTATTCCCAGGCGGAATCCCATCCAAGTACTAACCAGGCCAGAACCTGCTTAGCTTCCGAGATCGGACGAGATCGGGCGTGTTCAGGTTGGTATGGCCGTAAGCCGAGCGGGCCCTGTCCCCCCAATAGTACACCGCCTGGCACACTGACCCTGCAGAACAGGCAGTCAGCATGGCCGTAAGCACACAAAAAAGGTTAACCAACGGAAGCAGGCAGCGCACCGGGGAAAAACCAGGCAACAGGCTGTTAACCCTAGCCTGGAGACTGCGGACGAGACAGGCGCCAGAGGGGACAGCTGAACACAGCCGCCCCGGCGGAAGGAGCGTAAGCTGGCGGTGTTGCATGACCAAGCCTCCATTTAAAAACCCCCACCCAGAGGGGTCGAGGCAGAGAAGGCTGACACGATTGGCAGACGTCATGAACGTGCAGGGGCACCCTCAAACGGTGAACCCGGGAGTTGACACTGCTCCAACACACCAGGGAATCAACCACCTCGGTGTTACCCAATGCGGTGGTTGTTCCTATAACCCCTCAAGAAAAAACTCCAAAACACACCTGCGGGTATACACCGGCTATACCGCAGTACAAGTGTTTCAGTTTCCAAAAAGGGTTAACCCAGGCCTACGGGTCGCAAACATCACTTCGGACCGGGCCTGGCGGTACGGGAAGCACAGGGTCACCAGAGGAGGTCAAAAAACCACCCCCACAGGCCCCTCTTCGCCATGCGTGAGAGAGGAGCGAAAAATAATGGAGAACCAGCCCCTAAGCACACCGTACCTGGTATTCCCCGGCGGTCTCCCAACCAAGTACTAACCAGGACCAACCTGTGTAGCGGCCGAGATCCGACGAGATCGAGCGCGTACAGAATGGCATGGCTGTAAGCCATGACGACAGTGCTGAGTAAAAACATACCCAACCAGGGTCTCCATAGCGCTTAACCCTGTGACACCCAGACCGACCTGGCATTTTTCCCCCTGAAAAAAGCCCAAGTCCCTCAGGGTACCAGAACAGCAGATCTGCATCCCCGGCGGACAACGGGTTCAACTGATCTGGACCAGCGTGACCAGAACCAGTCCCGTGCCCTAACCACGCCGACATGCCTACTCCAGGAGAAGGGCAGATATGCGTGTTGATCTTAACATGAAAAGAAGGCGCCACCCAGACGTTCGGACGAACCGCGCCTGGTGGCCCACCCCAAGGGCGTGAGACCCCACCACATATGTTCAGATCCATCCCGTCATCATCCCCCAGACATGAACGAGAATCCGTCGACAACCCACCCAGGTCATGGGATGTGGTCGTCGGAAGAGGAAAAACCCCCATCTCAGTTGCTTTATAAAAACGCTGTTTCAACCACAAGCAACCAAGGCGTGCCAGTCAATCGCCTGTTTACAGCGAGCTAGCACTATACGTGCGTCGGGACACACCCCCATCAATGAACAGGCTATTTAGACCTGTCATTGAATCCCCAAGGCGCCCAGGGGAACGACAAGAGGGGTGTGACACTCCCTAACTCCAACACTTCTGGAATAGAAAGAAGGAAGCATCAACAGTATGTATCCCAGTCTACACAGCCGGGGTAAAAAATGTTCACATTTTTACATCCCACCACCCTCCCATAGGAAAGAGACGGGGATCCCCAGAGAGACTTCCCACGCGAGCTGTACAGATTGAAAAGAATATATTGCACCTTGAGCCATGTAAAAAACTGGTTTTAGGGCCTCCGGGGAAGAGGCACTGAACCCATACACACTCAATAAACGAATTGAATCGAATATACATACAATAGAAAAGGACCCTTCTAGAGGGTCCACTCACTTTGACAATCTGAGGAGGAAGGCTCTGTACTCTGATGGAGGCTTCCTCACATAGAAGAAGGAGTCCGAACTCACAGAAGGCCTGAATAGGCGCTTGGTGAGGAGGAGCCCTGACCACCCCCCCTGAAAACAGATCCATCACATGGACCTGAACAGCACACGGAAGTCCTACCAACAGAGACGCGCACGGTGACGTACTCTATGGCGGGGGAATTCCTGCGGTGCACACGCCCAATATACCAGGCCGTGGGACCAGGAACTCCCCCCCCCCCCCCGTAACGTGCCGAACCGCCACGTGACGGGAACCTTGAAGGACAGGGGGTGTACCCCTGACCGACAGAACAATGGGGAGAGGAAAGGTTACCAGTTCACCCCTTTACGACCCCACACCCATGATACGATGTAACGACAAAAAGAGAATATGACACAGTCATAGTCAGCTCTATGAAGCGTTTCACAGCTCCACACAGCGCATGAGCTAACCTGCTATCTGATTTTTACTAAGGAAAAACACAGAATAGAGAGGGCTCTAAGAACCCCGGTCCAACATACACATGTGCTTCCGTGGCCAGTACAACCCAGTTGTAGGTCACATGACACACACAACCCATCATCACCTACAAAAAATGGCAAAAACACTCAACAGAGGAACGCCGTTTTTTTCACAATGAGAGAATACATCATTCTTGATTAGTATCGACCACAGGCCTTGCTAAGCACACATGACAGCAACCAAACCAATTTCCCTTTAGGAAATAAGTTTCTCCAGCAGATTTAGCACAACCTCAGCAATCAAGCTAAGAGTTACATCGTATCCCTACCACACAAAAGACACAATTAATGCACAACATGTCTGATAGGAGGATGAAAAAGTCCCCAGGGAACCGGGGGGGAAACACAATCCTCCTATTTTACCCTCAATACGGCCAGTTAAAACAGGAAAACCTGTTAATGTGTGAACACACTGTTCATTGTCATTACAGTCTGAGAAAGAACATTCTTTTACTCACTTGTCACCAAGCATAGCTTCATAGGTTAGTTACCTTAGTTGTGAGTACACGGCCGTGTTTCTCACACAACAACCAGATCATTACATCCCGTTTGCACGGAGAAGCTAACTGCCAGTGACAAAAACAGCTCACACATAACCCGCAACGTATCCTAAATGCATTGTAGCAACACACGTTTTGGGAAAAACACCGTTATTCACAATACATTTAGCAAAGTAAAACCAGAAGACGTGTTATGAGGTCTGGTCAACCCCGTTCCTACCCGGAACGCAGATCAGCGAAGTGCAGTCACAGACACCGTAGGAACACAGCCGCTCCTGTGTTGTCCGAACTGGGCAGCGTCACCGCCCCAACCCGCACTACAGTCCCCTGTTGATGCAACCTTGCCGTCCTGGCTCAGGGCAGGGTCGACGAAAACATCCCCTGTCAAGGATGACGTCGTGGTCAAGAGTGTAAAACATGTTAAAATCAAAGCACGTTCAACAGAATAGCATCAAGCTAACGGCCGCTCCAACCGTTCGGGTGCTACTGCTTCTGCTCGCGAGACGCCGATCTAACGACGCACGCGATCAGAAGCGAGCTCACGGCGGCGCGCGAGAAGCTAAGCTACCCCGCGCCAGGCCATGGCCATAGCAGCAAGCTAACGTTACCTAGCGACCACGACATGCTAGCCCCGCAGCTAACAGCTGACTGGCTAATAGTAGGCCCTAAGCAGGCCATGCAGCGATCCAGCAGGCTAACGCAGCAGTTAACAGCTGACTGGCTAACCGTAAGCTATGAACATGTAAACAATGACATAACACCCAGACAGGCCGCCGTTCTGAACCTCTCCTCACTTTTTAAGAGAAAAGAGAAAACAAGATGTCAACACCGCTTCACAACGGTGACTTTACCACATCCGACGGAATCAGCACAGTACCAACTGGCCTGTGTAGCTGACTTTGAACATGAATCTGCCGCTATCGCACATTACATGCACATATCCCCTCGTGAAGGAATACTCTCATTTGGATATGAAAGATGGGGCCTTAACACGGTGACAGAGAGAATCCACTCGTCCAGAACACACAGGGATCACCAGTGTCAATGGTCGCGGCCCACTAGTTAAAACTATAATGGTCTTCAGACCAAGGCCTTCTGTCGCCTAGGTGGCTGAACAAAGGACCCTAGCCTGGGGCCGGTTTCCATAAACTTTGTCAAGTAGCCCCCATAGCACTAACAGACAAGTGGAGCCCGCCAGCAAACACTACTCACCCAACCTGGAACGCACCGCTTCTCACAACAGCGGCATGTCCGACAGTTCAGCTGTGGCCTGACAGGTTTCACCCCAACAAACACAGCAAGGAACTGCAGTTGAGAAGCATGCAGCGGCGTGCTCCCAATACGAAAACCGGTGGAGGGTTTTTAGAATGATCATCATCTTCCAGACACTCCAGTACGAAGACAATATCGCCGTATTTTCTCGAAAATAGTGAGAGAGAAAATAAAGATATGATGTCAACGTATCCTTGTTTCCCAAAGCTGCTCCTAAACCTTTCTTCCATCATGGTGTCAAGTGTGGGGATCTACCGAGGCACTTCTTCCTTGTGGTGAAAGCGAGAAGGAGGAGAGTGGGTGGCCCCACCCCTGCTTATATGGGTAAGCTGATAGGGGTGTGGTCAGACGAATATTGGGATTAAAGGTACATTGTGGTCTTTATTCAGTGCGCGTGCACGTATGCGAGATAGTGCAGAGAGCGATGCCGAGCGAGAGCGATACGATACAGAACTAGTATACTGTAACACTATTAACTAGTACACGGTAACACCATTAACTAGTATACTGTAACACTATTAACTAGTATACTGTAACACTATTAACTAGTACACGGTAACACCATTAACTAGTATACTGTAACACTATTAACTAATACACTGTAACACCATTAACAC